>NC_143016.1:51029330-51251830 GCF_055824585.1 Amblyomma mixtum | reverse complement strand
ACGTTCCGGTCGCCACCTGTTCGTACCATCCGCACCGATGGATACCGTCAGCGACAACACCACTCGTACTCCCGATGGGCCCCCCGTTCTTCTTCCTCTCGATTCGAACCGTCTGGAGCCAGCAATGATGAGCCAACCCGCTTCTTCCCAATCATCTGGACACCCCACTTGGACCATCACCACACTCCAGCGCGAGCCTCCCATTTTTGCTGGTCTTCGTGGGGACGATGTCGAGGACTGGCTCGACCAATACAACCAGGTCAGTGCCTATAATCGTTGGGACTCAGCGATGAAACTTGTAAACGTGTCGTTCTACCTCACTGCCGTGGCCAAGACTTGGTTCGTCAACCACAAAGATGCCATCCCGGACTGGGCTCACTTCTCGGCACAGATACGACAAATCTTTGGCACATCTGGTGCAAGCCCCGCTGTCTACAAAAAAAAGCTAGATACGCGCGTTCAGCTACCCGGTGAGTCCTACACATCCTACATTGAAGACGTGCTTGCCCTGTGTCGACGTGTCAACAGCGCTATGTCAGAGAACGATCGGGTACGTCATCTTCTGAAAGGGCTTGGGTCATTTGCCTTCAACACGCTTGCTGCTCAGAATCCAACGTCAGTCCAAGACATCCGAACAACTTGCCATCGTCTTGACGACCTTCAGTCGCTTCGGTTAAAAGACACCTGGGACACCCCACTTTCACCCGACGTGGACTTACGCTCCCTCATTCGCTCCATTATCCGGGAGGAACTGCACGGCTCCACCTTACCGCCAGTAGATTCCCACCCGCCTCCAGCCCCGTCGTCCTCGCCTTTGCGTGATCTCATCAAAGACGAGCTCGCTTCGGTCACTCGCCCCTTGGCTGCGGAACCACCTGTACCGCGTTTTGTGCCTACCTATGCCCAGGTTGCTGCGACGCCTCCTGCTGCTGTTTACCCGTCGCATCCACAGCCCGTCCAGCAAACTCCGGTCTCTGTGTCCCCGAGCCCCGCTATGTGTCCTGTTTGGAGTCCGCCTGCACGTCGGCCGGTGTGTCACTACTGCGGAATTCGCGGGCATGTTGCCCGTGTGTGCCGTCGGCGTCAACGCGACGAGCGCGAGTGGTACCCAGACGTTCGCAACGGAGCTACGTACTCGTCACCTGCTTACCGTCCGGCGTTTGCCTCCAGTCATCCTCGTCGCCCATCGTACGGGGACTTCTCCCAAGACGCTCCGCACTCGTCGTACGCTTTCCGCCCACCGTTTGCTGACCATACCAATTATCGTCCCTCCTATCCCTCTACCTCTCCGGACCGCTCCTCGACCGACAGGCCGTCGCGCCGCCGCTCCCCATCGCCTTTCCGCCGCTCGTCGTCGCCTCTACGTCCACCATCCTCCCAGACAACTGGCCACACGGAAAACTAAATTGTGCAGTTTCCGGAGGTAAAACTGCACCGCACGCCGCCCTCTCAATTCCTCCTGCACAGCCATCGAACATGTTAACCGTTGACATTGAAGGCACTGTAGTAGAAGCATTGATCGATACGGGCGCCGCCATTTCTGTAATTAGTTCTGATTTATGTTCTCGTCTTCGCAAGGTGCGCACCCCTTACAGTGGTCCTTCTCTCCGTGCTGCCAATGATGAATCAATACGTCCTTCCGGATTGTGTACGGCACGAGTCACTATATCGACGGCATCCTGCACTACATAGTATTTGCTGTGCTTCCCTCCTGTGCTTATCCCCTCATCCTCGGCTGGAACTTCCTCCACTCTGCGCAAGCTGTAATTACCTGCTGTCCCCCTACTCTACAGGCTTATGAATCCGACCTTTCAGCCGTTTCTGTCCTGCCTTCTCATCATCTGGTTACCACCGCTGATCATGTACTTTACCCCGGCCTGCGAAGATGTCCTCTCTGTTGCTTCTGCCCACGTCAACGCTGGGGACGTTTTCGTCACACCAAGCCCCCGTCTTCTCTCAAGGGGCATCTTTCTCGTCGCGTCCCTGCTCCGCTTCACCAATGGGTCTTCACTACTGACTGCCTTCAACACTACGCCGGAACCCATTCTTCTGCGTCAAGGCACAGCCATCGCTTCTGTGGATACCACTCAACCTGTGGCCGTTCTTTCCTCTGCCCCATCAAGCTTCGCTCTTTCGACCCCTGCCTCTGCCTCTGCATCTATTTCAGCTGCTATCAGCCCCGGTCTCACCCCGACTCAAAAAGATGAATTGCTTGCCGTCTTGACCAATCATGCCGCTTCCTTCGATACCCAGGCAACAACCTTGAGCCAAACCACCGCAGCTAAGCCTCGCATCTACACAGATGGTTCAGGCATCATTCGCCGTCGCCCGTATCGTGTGTCTTCTAGTGAGCGCAAGGTTATTCAAGATAACGTAGCCGACATGCTCAAGCGCCAAATCATACGCCCTTCTTCGAGTCCTTGGTCTTCGCCTGTTGTGCTGGTTCAAAAGAAGGATGGCTCAGTACGCTTTTGTGTTGACTATCGCGCCCTTAACAAGATCACTAGAAAAGATGTTTATCCGCTGCCTCGGATTGATGACGCCCTCGACTGTCTCCAAGGTGCACAATTTTTCTCTAGTCTCGACCTAAGATCCGGATACTGGCAAATACCAATGCATGAGGCCGACAAGGAAAAAACTGCTTTCGCCACTCCCGACGGATTATACGAATTCAACGTTATGCCGTTCGGCCTATGCAATGCTCCGGCCACGTTCGAGCGCATGATCGACACCGTTCTCCGAGGCCTGAAGTGGAAAACGTGCCTATGCTACCTCGACGACATAGTCATTTTTTCTTCGACTTTTTCTGAACACCTTGTTCGTCTCGATGAAGTATTAAGCGCACTTTCTGAGGCCGGCCTACAGTTAAACACCAAGAAATGTTGCTTTGCTTCCACTTCTATCAAGGTACTCGGTCACATCGTTAGCCAGAAGGGTGTAAAGCCTGATCCCGACAAAGTGGCTGCAGTTTTGCATTTTCCTCGCCCATCGCGCGTCAAAGACCTGCGCAGTTTTCTGGGGCTAGCGTCATACTTCCGGCGCTTCATACGCAACTTTGCCTCTATTGCGGCCCCTTTGCATAAGCTCCTCTGCGCTGACCAGCCGTTTGTTTGGTCTGAGACCTGTGAGGTCGCTTTTATTACCTTAAAGAAGGCTCTCACATCTGATCCGATACTGGCACATTTCGACGACAATGCTCCAACGATTTTACACACGGACGCCAGTGGACACGGCATTGGTGCAGTTCTTCTGCAGCGGCAGCACTCTTCGTGCGAGCAAGTCATCGCCTACGCCAGTCGTACACTGACTGCAGCGGAGCAGAACTACACGATAACTGAGCAAGAGTGCCTCGCTGTTGTCTGGGCCATTCAGAAATTTCGCCCTTATTTGTACGGCCGCTAGTTCACAGTTGTCACTGACCATCATGCCCTGTGCTGGTTGTCCTCGCAGAAAAACTTGTCCGGCCGCCTCGGCCGCTGGATTCTCCGTCTCCAGGAATATGACTTTACCGTCACCTATAAATCGGGCAAGAAACACCAGGACGCCGATGCGCTATCTCGTTGTCCCCTCGCCCAAACCCAACCACCGCATCCGCAACCCGTGTCCTCCGCATCCTCAAACTGCCAAACTACCCCTTCGACGGCTATTTCAACCTTGACCGCCGCACCCATTGACTTGATGCCAGCTCCCAGTCTTCGCGATCTCGCCTCAGCGCAGCGGGCCGACCCTTACTGCCGGACTCTTATCGACCGTCTGAGCGGTGCTACGCGGCCACCGAATGCCCGCCTACGTCGCCAACTTAACTCTTTCAAACTAGTCGACAACATCCTTCTTTGGCACAATTACAGCCCCTTCGGTGACTCATGGGTGCCTGTCGTACCCCGTTCTCTTCGCCGAGAAGTTTTGCAGGCCTTTCATGATGACCCCCCGGCTGGCCACTTAGGCTTTCAGAAAACTTATGACCGCATCAAGCGCCGTTTCTTTTGGCCTGGCCTCTCAACCGCTGTTGGAAAATATATTGGGTCTTGCATCTCTTGCCAACGTCGTAAACGGAGCACGTCTGCCCCTGCGGGCCTTCTACAGCCTCTCCCCTGTCCTTTCTCCCCTTTTGAAGTCGTTGGGATTGACCTCTACGGTCCCTTACCATTAACACCAACGGGCAACCGTTGGATCGTCACTGCCATCGACCACTTAACTAGATACGCTGAAACGGCCCCTGTTCCTTCCGGCTCTGCTTCAGAGATCGCCCACTTCTTCCTGAACGCCATCCTTCTGCGCCATGGAGCTCCTCGTGTCCTTATTAGTGACCGCGGCAAGTCCTTCCTCTCCAGCATCCTTGCCGAAGTTCTTCACGCCTCCAGAACCGTGCACAAAACCTCTTCAGCTTATCACCCTCAGACCAATGGGCTCACAGAGCGCTTTCATCGCACGCTGTCCGATATGCTAGCCACCTACATCCAGCCCGACCACACCAACTGGGACACCATGCTTCCCTTCGTTACCTTTGCATACAATAGTGCCGTGCAAAGAACCACCAACTTCTCCCCATTCTTCCTTGTGTATGGACGTCAACCTACCTTCACCCTCGAAGCGTCTTTCTTCTCCGCCCCCTCAACCTCTTCCAGACTCTCTCACGAACAGTTTACTTCTCGTCTTACCTATTGCCGTGCCATTGCCCGCCTGAATACCGACGCCTCCCAAGCCTCCCGGAAAAACACCTATGATCTCTCCCACCGTGCCATATTTTTTCACCCTGGTGATGAGGTACTGCTGTGGACTCCAGTGCGTACCCCGGGATTGTGTGAGAAATTTTTGAGCCGTTATATTGGTCCGTATACTGTACTCGAACAAACGTCCCCGGTGAACTATCGCGTTGCCCCTGTTCATCCTGTTAATGATCGTCGTTGCCGAGGTGCCGAGATTGTTCATGTTTCCCGCCTCAAACCCTTTGCCCGTCGCCCTACTGTGCTCTAATCTGCGCCCGGGCCGGTCGCTTTCGTACGCGAGGGGAGAAAGTGTAAGCACAACATGCGACCTTCGTCTTCATCTGTACATATCCATCATCATCGCTCAAAGCACAACGTGCGACCTTCGTCTTCATCTGTACATATCCATCATCATCGATCATCTTCTTCGAAGGGTTGGTCGCCATACTTGCGGGTGCCATTAAAGCTCGCTCCATCCTGCGCTCTGTCTCCTGTCTCACAATATATATATATATATATATATATATATATATATATATATATATATATATATATATATATATATATATATATTTATATATATATATATATATTGTGTATATATATATATATATATATATATATTTATATATTTATATATACATGCACAAGCTTTCTCCTATGCTTTCCTCAGTTTAAGTTGCTGTTCGCTTTCCTCATACCTACCATCTTTGCCAAAAAAAAAACCGGTCAATGGCCGTTTTCATTCTTAGCCGCGTAGCGAAGCGCTTACAGGAGCCCTTGAGCTCTGAATCTGTGCAAAGTAAGGAGGACTTGTCCGCACGTTCTGACATCTTTCAGTTTTTAGGGGTGCCGTAAAGGCTCAGTTTTACGGTACAGAATAGAAACCTTCTGTTAGGCTACTTCTGGCAAAGAGGGTACTTCTGTTGCCATGTCATTCTGAATGCCCGGTATATTGATAAAAAGCAAAGAGCCCTTGGTTTTCTGGTTAATGGAAGAACATTTTTTGTTGTTGTGACAGACGTGTGGATCAGTCAGTTGGTCCAAAACGTCATGTAATGGGTCATTGGGTTATGGATGCAAAATAAATTTCATGGTACTTTCTTTGTTTGTCCAGTTCGAACCCTAAATATATACCGCAAGTTCGGCGAAACGTTTGCCGACCCCTGCCAAGTCGGAAGACGTCATTTGCATTGCGGGTTTTTTATAATCTATTGTGGCAGCGACTATGAACTTCCGAGGAGTTTCGCAATATTTATGCCGTTTTCAAAGAAGACGTCGGCAGCACGCCAAGAACGATTCACTATAGAGATAACGACCGTGCTCGTGTGTCTCATAGAAAGGAAAAGTAACAACGCGTCCTTGTTTGGGTACAGTCGTCCACACACCTGACTAGAGCGCTCTAATCAGACACCGGGAATTATTCTTTTGCGATTTACTTGTTGCCTAGGGCTCCAAATCAGATCTTGTCTTGCATGCATCTTCCCGTGAATCGTGTTTAACTCCTTACGGCTTTACAACTGGTATCGGGCCCAAAAGGCAGCGGCGATTGTCGCAAATGCACAAGACAGCGCGCCGTCAAGCACCCTAAACATGTTTGTGTATGACTGCGCGTCTCACTTTCCATGGTGTTAGTTCTTGAACCATGGGCCTAATGAATTTAAATCTTCCTTTGCGCCATGGAATGATACTCTGATGAGTGTGTTGCGAAGCTCAGACGCTTGCGGCTTCAGCCTATCGCGTCCGCGCAGTTACGGAGGAAAGGGAAGGAACATTTGCTATGGCATCCCTAAAACGTGATTGTGAAAAGGAATACACGGAAAGCATCTACGTTAACATTTGTACTCATTCACATCCCGGCCGCGGCGGTTGGATTTCTTTGGAGGAGAAATTGTAGAGGCCCGTGTACTGGGCGATGTCAGTGCACGTTAAAGAACCCCAGGTGGTCGAAATTTCCGGAGCCCTCCACTACGGCCTCTCTCATAGCCTTAGTTGCTTTGGGATGTTACACCCCACAAACCAAACCAAACCATTCACATGTGTGGATTTCGGCTAAGTTTTGTAAAAAAGCTCGAATTAATGCACGCTGAGCACGCCTGAGCAAGCTTTAACCTCTGAATTGGCTTCTACAAAGATAGAATTAACAATTTGCAATCAGTTCATTCTAAGAAGGAAAGATCTTTGCAGTATTGTTAGTAACTATTTTCCTGCTGATTTTAATCAGTCCGTATAAATATTGTAAACAAAAAATAAGGAAGCGGTCAGTAGCGCAAAAGCATGCATAGCTCACATACAGACGGAATGTAGCAAAGCCTGGCAGTAGCAGTAAACAAGCAGGAGTTCGTGAGAAACGGCTGGGAAGGCAGTCTTGTGGGTCAATTTTGTCATCTGAAGGATGCTCGCTGGTCATCATGAAACTGACAAACGAAGCCTGACAGTTGAATAGTAATGTCTTTATTTAAAATTCCTTTTTCAACGCTAACACCAGATAAACTTCCACGCTGAACATCAACAGTAGTGAGCAACAACAAAATACGGCTGTAAATGGGAGATTCTGACTTCAGTGTCCTGATAATGGTGTGCTTGTTCGTGTAAGTTCGAGTGGTCTTGTATGTGTCCGTGTGGTCTACGACGAATCTTCGCTTAAGCCTTGGCCTTGCCGAGGGTGAAGGGGTGTGGGTGGACCACGGCGACTGGGGCGAAGTGGTGGCCGTAGGTGAAGGGGGTGGCAGCCACGGTGAACTGGGCTGGGTGCACAGCGTGGACGGCGACTGGGGCTGGAGCAGCCTGGACGACGACTGGCTTCACGGCGGCGACAACGGGCTTGGCCACGACTGGGGCGGCAGCGACTGGGGCGGCATCGACGGCGGCAGAAGTGTAAAGAGCGTCGGCTGGGTTGGAGGTCTTGGTTCCGGGCTCGTTGGTCTCAACGGTGGCGTGGAAGCCCTCGGCGTCGGCGGTGTACTTGACGGTACGGGTAATGCCGGCGGCATCGGTGTAGCTGTAGGAACCGACCTTGTTGTTGTTGGCGTCACCGCTCTCCTCGCGGGTCAGGCGGGTGCCGAACTCATCGGTGGTGTCGTAGCTGAAGCTGTATGGCTGGGGTGGCTGTAGGAGTTAGACGAAACGAGGGCATCAGTTTAACTGCCTTTCTTCATACATTTATCCGAAATAACAGTGTCAACGGTTTTATAAATCAAAGCTTCTATTAGTGCCTCCTGCACCTTGTAAAACATGCTGACTTGCAAAACATGAAAAAGCTTGCATAAAATCTTTGAAGTTCGAGTTCCAGCAGTGATATTAAGTAAATGTACATGTTAGCTATCTTCTTTAATTCCAAACACATCAGGATGTAGGGCATGTCTTGATACCTTTCGCAATATGAGGATAGGCTATAATTCAGTAAGTTTTACACAACGCAACAAGACCTTGTAATATTATTTTGCACAAGTTCTACCCGAAAAACAATTGAAAAAAATCACCTTTAGTTCCCGTGCGCTACCCTTGTATACTATGCTACTTAAGAAATCCGCCGATGTTTTTCGTAGCTTAGGTTTAGAAATGCTGTCAGTGATACAGGTTTACAAATTTTCTGCACTCTTAAAATATCCCAGCTATTATAGAGTGTGGTAGGATGTGTCTAAACTAAAGACCCACTTGGAGCGACCATGCGGAGAAGAGATTGTGTCAGAAAATTCGCTTCCGATGCTTCGAAATAAAATTGAGAAGCGTGCACGCTCACAAACAAGTATAAGAACAAATAGCAACTCACGAATTCCTCAACCGGAGCAGAGGCAGCAATAGCCACAAGGCAGCAGAGGAGGACCTGCAAATGGACGTCATGTAGGTGAGTATACCGTGAGCTTTCATGCCATCGGAGCTATGAAGAAAAGCTAGCCACCGCAAGAGTTACAAGGATTTTTCACTGCACCTTGGAGAACATGGTGGATGTTTGAATGAGTGGTGTTGCTCTTTCGAGATGAGAACAGGACTGACCCTCTTCATCGAAAGGACTCACTTTTATACTGGACACAAGGCGCATTCCTGAAACACTGCAATGCGGAGTGAGTGCGAAGGGGTATCACTAAACAGAGCATTAATGAAGATAGTAATCACGTGTATTATAAGGGTGAGAGGGGGCGCCGCCGGATACTACACCACCCTCGCCCCTCAGGTGGTGGACGTGCGCCGTTTCGTAAGGCAGGAGAAAGTCACTGACTCTTGTTTGGGCAGTTCTTTATTCTCGTTCTTTCTTTTTTTCTTGGAGGGTTCAACGTGGCAGGCGCTTACCGTCAATACGTCTTCTTTTCTTCAGGGCAGGTGCCAGAAAAAAATTATCCGGGGCATGTCTGTGCAAATCAATGACCCTTTATCCTCGTCAGTGTGTTTCAATGCCGTCGCATTCTTGGTTGTGCCTAGCATGTATGCGGATAAGAAAGCGCTTATTAAGGATATCTGTGCACGCAGTGAGCCTTATATTACTAATTTAAGTATTTCACCTATTGAGCGGAAGAATACGCTCATAAAATTGTATTACATGTTTGATAAATTAAATTAAAACGTTGCGGCTCTGTTAAGTTAATAATAGTTTTGTTTCGTGACTAGAGCACTGATGGGTCACCACACAACAGTCGTAGAATGCCTTCGGGTTAGAAATGTTTCACGGGGGCTCTTTGCGACAACGTGGAAGTGATAAAAGCAAAACAGACAGCGCAATTTTCGTTTTAAGGGACGAGTTAACGGAACGATTTAACTAGCTGCCCGCACTCACGTACACCACTTGCGTGTATGCAGTTACGATATTCGCCATGCACAATGCACCACTGGCCTTACGAAGTCTTTCAATATTTAAATTCTTGTTTTCTCAGTGATTCCTGCAAGGATGGCTAAAACAATCACACTTTTTTAGCTCGAGAATTCGTTACGCACAATGTGGTCGTATTTTTTTTTTTTTTGCAACCGGAACGAATGATGGAAAGCTCGCGCAACTGATGTTAGATTTGTTTGAAGAAGGTCTCGCTGATATCCTACTGAAGAGGGAGTTAGGGAAAAGATAAAAATGTATTAAGCTAGCAGAGGGTCATCTCTGTCGCGAGATAGCAGCCGTCGTACATTGCAGTTATGTGTGCAAGTACAACAAGAAGGCCCATCGTTACGAAATATTTGCGGAGTCGTAATCTTGAACCTCTCAAAAACTTGGTGCAAGGTAACTTACGGAAATCGGAAGCAATGAAATGCATGGAAAGAAAACCTTTCCCTGAATGCAACGCAGAGCAGACAAAGTATCGAATTGAAGCTGGGATCAAGATCATGAAAAAGTAGGTACTGCCCCTCGCTGTTCGATTTCTCTGTCGGCTTGTCTGTTTTACTCAAAACTCTGAAATATACGAAGCCGATACTTTCCACAAAAGTATTACGTATTACTTACTTTTAACATAACTTTAGGCCCGCCCAACATAAGCATAAATTTGCTTTCTGTTAGAGCTCCGATTTTAGCGCCGCGAAATCGTGACGCAGATGTCTATTCGCAGAACATTCTTGTTGTTTGCTTCTGTTAGATATTCCAACCTACCTTGTTTTATTTTTACTCTAATTCAATCCTGCTCTGTATTAAAAATCCTTTATCAATATACCTCTATTAAAAATTGGAGGGGACACATATTATCCGCCTTAAGGGTATAACGCAATAGCGTATGTTTTACTTGCCATATATGCAGAATTTGTCATTCTCTACTTTACATTCATAGATTCATTGGAGTCCTCATACCATTCCTGGCGCAGTTTTGCTGTGGTTAAGCAATGCGCCACTGTGCTGGGACGGCAGGTGCTGCCACCTGTGGACTTTGCGCGACCCAGATTGCTCCTCCCGAGTGACCAATCACTCCTTTATGTGCCACCTGCCACGGTGGGCAGTTTGCTCACAATCCAGTGGGCAGATTGTGATTACACCACAATGTCAGTTGACGGAAGTGGCCCACCCGCCTCATAGGTTACTTCTCTGAGAAATTTTCGAGGATTTTTCGCTGATGGTCAATGACGCCGACGCCAGATTTCCTGCGACAGAATTTCTTTGACGCTAGCGCGTTTGAAGGACCGTAATGGGTATCGATGCACACAATTGATCGGTTAAAATCGGCAAACTGGCTGGTTGTTACCGAGCGTATTCCCATGCAGTAGTCCTGTTCATGGTTCGTAGAGTTCAGCAAAAGGCTTTTATGCCATGGCGAGTAGATTTGCTTTTCGGTCACGGGCCTAATGTGCAACACTTTTCCAGTGCCTATTGCTGAGAGGAGCCAGAGCAGTTCAATCGTCCTGCGCTGTGTAAGGCGTTCTAGGCAGACACAATCTATATGATGCAATCATTCGTCAAGCCGACATAGAAGACAGTATTGATAGTTAGCTGCTGCGGAGCGGAGGGGTTATTCGCCCCATCGTGCACACGCGCCCACTGATTGAAATCCGTCAAGGACAGGTTAAGCGCCAGAGATGCCGCAAAGGGATTAGTTTGGTGCTGCAGTGTAACTCGCCCTCTCTGAGTGCACAACACAGGAGTCCACAGAGTTAGCATATCATCTGCAATGTTGTGGACATAAGTAACTTACACCGCATCAGTTGGGGAGATAAGATTTTAACATGAAATCTTGCGGCGAAGTACTACACCTGACAGCTTGCTTAACTAAATTCATGAAATGAGTGATGTCAAGCATGTGCTGTTCTGTTAAAAAAAAAAAAAAAACTTTGTTTGCGGAAACAAATTAAGCACCTTAATGCTCTTTCGCTTGGAATACAAGGGTGCTAAGGTCATCAAGGTGGTCAGACCCGAGTAAAGCCACCCTATTGAGGGAGAGGGAAAGGTGGTAAGCGATACGAAATGATTGAGTAGCCGCTTTACGCAATAAAAAACAATGTTCGAGGTTCGCTTCAGTACAGATAGGGCAGTTAATATTTGTCTTGCCAGTAAGCAGCCGAACTAATATCATTTTTGTTTTCTGTTGCAGGAAGCGGTGCGATAGGCCTTTCATTCTTAACAGCGTCGATAAAAGCAAAAGGTTTTCTATATTCCGGCGAGAAGTTTAATCACCTCCATGCATAAATAGTGAATCTTGTTCATTCATGCTCGCAGCGAAATATTACGAGATATAGCTTATCGCAGTTAAATTTGGTTACTATATTCAACGGAGGGGGGAGGGGGCATTAACCTTTAACATATGACTCCAAAACTTCCTGTATGCAGTATCCTGGTTAACTAATATTCAGCAGTTAATTTTTTGTAATACTGTTGGTTTCTGAGCAGTATCCGTGTTAGTAATATAACTTTGAAAACAGGGTTACCTTCGACACTGTTAATAAATTTTTGCTACATCGCCTAAAATACAAGCGCTATGGTCAAACTAGCAGGCAAAGGAACCATTACAATGCACACAACTTGTCAAAGTAGCGGAATTTTGTTGAGCCATAGCGCCGACGGTAACCTCGTTTTGGAAATTCTTTTGGAACCCCGATATGGATATTGCTTATGGTGGACTACACACCTCAGTTATTAAGGAGCTTAACAGGGAAAATTGAAAAGTTCACTATTCAACATTGGTTAAGCAGCCTTAGCTTAGCTTTATTGTGACGTAGTACACAGTTGACAATGCTACGGGGGAAAGAGCTCTCATCTAACTCAAATATCCACTTTCTAAAATTGCAAAAAAATCTCAGGTGAAACACCCTGCGCAGTGCGTGCGTAAGTGTACAGGTACTTTTATCAGATACGTTTGTTAATTTGTTAAAAAGATGTGCTGGGAGCATCTGCACCAACAAATATAAAAAATACGCATTACCTGGACTTAAATACTAATTTAACATATTCGCTGTCGAGTAAGCATATTGCTTAACTGTTTCCGTGATTTTTGGCGGAATGTAGGCCTGAAGAGAGAGAGAAAGAAGAACAGAAAGGCAAGGAGGTTAACTGGGCGGCATCTAAAATGCTACACTGAATGTAGGGAGGGGAATGAAGGGAGAGAAACGAAAGGAAGGGGGTATTAGAAGACCAATTTTTCCATGTCCATTGCTAATTGTCTACACGGGGCGCACAGTTCATAACTTATACTCTATCCAGAGTACGTTAAGAATTAAATAAAAGATCTTCACAGCTTTCTTATTAAACGAAGGTTTAGTTCAACAACCAAGAATTTTGGTTTCTGTAGGGGACAAGGATCCAAGCGGCGGAGCTTTGCAACCAGGAGCACACGCTCACGTTCAAAAGGAGGGCACTCACAAAGTAGTGCTAAATTGTCTCATCGCAAACGCAGTTCTCACACGCAGGAGAGTCTACCATTGCGATTAAGTGGAAGTAGGCATTTTTAAATGCCACTTCCAGCCACAGGCGGCACAGCAGCGTAGCATTGAAGCGGGAGAGGCAGGACGGTAGACTGAGTTGAAGTAAAGAGTCAAGGAGGTTTTCGAGGTAGACTTTGAAGCTAAAGTCTTGTTTCGACCAAGCACTCAGAGATGTCTTGCTCCGTCGGCTCTTGTCAGTGGTATCTGGATAATGTTGGAACTTGCGTGGGCCGTTCGAGCAGCTTCGTTATCTAAGTCGTTGCCGACAATGCCACTGTGTCCTGGAAGCCGCAGGCAGATGATGTTCCGGTCCTCTTCCAGGGACTGGTGCAGTATATGTCTTACCTCCGCTGATAGTTGCTCGTAGTTGCCATGGAGTGAGGCAGAATTGAGACATTGTAGGGCTGCTTCTGAATCGCAGAACACAGCCTATTTATGGCGTCTGTGTGGACTGATATACTGCATAGCCGCACGAAGAACGGCCGATTCTGTCCCGGTAGAGGATTTCCGATGCGAAATTAATTGATTAATATTGTATTTTATCCGATGAATACCACGGCGCAAGCTTAACTGGTAGCCGAGACCGAGCCATCCGTATATACATAAATCTGTTCACTACATTCGGCGTGCAGTAAGGGAGTAATTGTTATTGAAAGAACAATGTCAATAATCAGATTTCATCGCTATCCCCTGTATTGTAAGGCGAACACACGGCTCCCGCCAACATCATAGCGCAGAGGTATGTCGTGTGGCAGGGGTGAACTGTGATGGGATGGACGACTGGTAGGGCAGAGGGTGGTAATATTTCGCCAGCAAATTTCTCACGTTCTTTTTTTGTAACAGATCAATCACATAAAGCTTGCTGGCATTTAGAATGTTTCGTTCTTCACTAATGTTTCACTACCGCCGGGCAAAAAAACATAAATTAATTTCTCAGCCTCGGCAGCTTTAGAGTGAAAACACTTTGAACCGGGCTGCTTGTTTTTCAGCGCCGTCCATCTGTGTAAAGTTTCTGAGTAGGGAGTGTAACTGGGTCACTGGGTCAGTGGACACCTCAATCGCCCTTGTGAGTACGCGGAGGCATCCACCTGCAGAATGAGGCAATTATGTGCCTTTCATTTCTGAAAACCGGCGGAACTTTATGCTCCGTTGATTCTGAGGAAAGGAAAGAAGTGTAGCTGTCTTACCAGCATACCGTTTAGAGGGACGTGGCGGTGGTGTACACGTGCAATAAACAGTGCTTTCGCACGTCCTTCTCATGGGTTGGAACTGCCCCAAGCAACGTAAAGCGAGGAGAAGGAGGAGAAAAACTCCTTTATTGCCCAAGGAGATTCAAGGTCTTCTGGGTGGCCCTCCTATTCGGGCAGTCCACTGGCTTGCGCGCAGCGAGGACCCTGCGTGCCAGTCCGCGCTGGTGATCAGGGTCTCCGCTGAGCAGAATGACCTCCCATTGCCCCGGGTCTGGGTTTGGTATAGGGTTGATAGCGGGATCTAGTTGGCAAGCCCGCATCATGTGATCAGCCGAGGCTATTTCTCCATTGTGCGGGTAATCGCGGTTTATAACGTAGCAGCAGGCGAGTTAGCTCGAGGGTACTTCAACCGAGCGGTCTCAACACTTTGCACCACGGGCATCTTTGACCCAGTTACCCCCCCGTACTCAGATATCCGCTATCATTACAGGGGTCAGCGGAAACGCTTCCCTGCCCCATACAAAAGGCACACCAAAGGGAAGGCGGTAGACTGGCGCAGACTACAAACAGGTACCTACCCGCACCTCCAAACCTACACATGATTTTCCCTACATAATATTGTGACGAAGACGAAGCTGGCAGTGGCGCGGGACTGAGCGCTTGCGCTAGGCCAGCGGCCATTAAATCATCTCTCCGTGCCCTTCTTGTGGTTGACTCCCCCGGTGTTCCTCTCCCGTGTGCTTTCCTTTTGCCTTTACTACGTACAGGTGAATACCAACCTTTTCCACCTGATTCTTGGCCGATCCCCCAGAGTGGGTATGTGCCATTCTGTCGTAGGCTACAACAACAACAACAAATCATCTCTTGCTCATGGTTCACCACGTCTCATTCTTCGGCTGGCCGCCACGTAACATTTGGTGTGAGGTGCTGGGGTTCCTTCATCGCCATCCTGGTCACGGAGCTTCCGCGTCCTGGACCTGCCGTGGACGTCGGCCGTGAGTACCTGGTCAGCGCCGCACGGCCGTGCCCCAGCCCGCCCGACCTGAACCAACCTCGACGCTCACCCCAGCCCCGTCCCCCGCCCGGACCACACGACACGACGACCCAAGAACCGACGGACCCAAGACCCCACCGACCCAAGACCCCACCGACCCAAAGCCCCACCTACCCAAAGCCCCACCGACCCAAAGCCCCACCGACCCAAGACCCCACTGACCCAAGACCCAAACGTGAAGACACCGTCCCCCTGCCTCTGCCGTTCGGTGCGTCCAGAGACCTCGGCCGTCAGCTCCTGGCACCCTACGGCCCGGATGGTTCGTGGACCGGGACTCATTCTCTCATCTTTCTCCTCGTGGCGGCCAGCACTGCACCATCTTCTACATACTGTTCAACCCCCCACTCAAGACCATCTCCATTCCGCCATCTCTTCGTTACCGATCGGGACGATCGCTCGGAGGCCCCGGGTAGTGTGACGAAGACGAAGCTGGCAGTGGCGCGGGACGGAGCGCTCGCCACGTAACAATATGCAGACGAATGCCCGTGGTATCAGGGTAAGTCTACACTAGAGCATGTCACATGGACCTCCACTAAGGCAGACTTAGAGCCAACAATAAACCACCCGAGTGTGATGCAGTTGGCGCTCTTGGTGGCCAGCGAGGACGAGGAAATGCAACGATGCCGAGCCACGATGGCAGTAGTCAAGTGCGGCATCCTGGAACAAGGATCGACCACGGCTCCCACTGACCCGTAAGGGTCAAGAACACTTTAAATTTATCAGCAATACAGTTTTTTTTCATCCATCCAGAGTCTGGAGTATCAGATGCAAGCGAACAGTTTGCAGGAACTGAACCACGAGCAGTGGAAGCTAAAGCTGGCACACGCAGAGCTCCCCCTTCAGCGCAAGATGATCGGTCAGGCTTAGAGGGCCATATTCGCCAATGGTTTCCCGTACCTGGGCGAACCACACGCTTAATTACTTTATATGAATAGAGTTTACTCTCTCTCTCTCTTTCTCACATTATTCGTGCTCAGCAGTGATAAATCGCCAGCAATTTTTTACTCATCCACTCTAGAATATACAAACAGAATCTAAAGAGGAAAGCATATCGATATTTCCACGTTGGAGGTGTAATCATCCCATGTATTGGTACTAAAGTGTTTACTTGTGATCTCATGTATTAGGATGGAAAGAAAGAAGCCCATTTATAAAGCAGATATACTTATCATAGTCAAGATTATTCTATTATTTATTTTGCTATGATATGTCCGGAAACTCACAAGAATCAGCCATGAAGAATTGCTGAAATGGTACGAGTAAGCTGCGGAGAGTTACAAGTCTATTTTTCGTATATATAGAGAAGAGAATGGCCAATAACACAAAAAGCGAATACGAGCTATCCACAATACTTCATCGTAGGAGAAAACATATCTGCAATTGTCATTACCAAACTGACACAAGACTGGCAATTGAAATAAATTGTCTTTATTTAAATTTTCTTTTTCAACCGTAACAGTGGATAAATTCCTTTTGCCGAGCATCAACTGTAGCGTCTAACAACAATATAAGGCTGCAAATTGAGGATTCTGACCTCAGCTTCCTGATGAGATAAACGTGTGTGTTCGTGTAAAGACTACTGGTCTTGTATGTGTCCGTGTGGTCTACGATGAATCTTGGCTTAAGCCTTGGCCTTGCCGAGGGTGAAGGGGTGTGGGTGGACCACGGCGACTGGGGCGAACTGGTGGCCGTAGGTGAAGGGGGTGGCAGCCACGGTGAACTGGGCTGGGTGCACGGCGTGGACGGCGACTGGGGCTGGAGCAGCCTGGACGACGACTGGCTTCACGGCGGCGACAACGGGCTTGGCCACGACTGGGGCGGCAGCGACTGGGGCGACCTCGACGGCGGCGGAAGTGTATAGAGCGTCGGCTGGGTTGGAGGTCTTGGTTCCGGGCTCGTTGGTCTCAACGGTGGCGTGGAAGCCCTCGGCGTCGGCGGTGTACTTGACGGTACGGGTAATGCCGGCGGCGTCGGTGTAGCTGTAGGAGCCGACCTTGTTGTTGTTGGCGTCACCAGTCTCCTCGCGGGTCAGGCGGGTGCCGAACTCATCGGTGCTGTCATAGCTGAAGGTGTATGGCTGTGGTGGCTGTAAGAGTGAAACCAACCGAGGGCATCAATTTAAGACATGATGTTGGGCTAGTCGGTTCATGGTTAGAGCGAAACAAAACTGCGCGAAGACGACGGGACAAAACTGCGCTTTGTGTGTGTGTATTCGTGCCTTTCTTTTGTCCCGTCGTCTTCGCGCAGTTTTGTATCGCTCTAGGCATCAATTTAATTCCCTTTCTCGGTCTCTTAAGCCGAAAATACGTGCAGCCTCTATTGCCTCTTACTTCAAAGCTCCAATTAGTGCCGGCTGCCCCATATGAAACATGCTCTTTTGTAAAACATGGACCAAATCTTTGCGGTTCGAGAGTCAATTAAGTAAATGTAGATGTTAGCTAAAGCCTTTAATACAAAACACATCAGGATCTGGCACATGTCCTGATACCTTACGCAATATGAGGATAGGCTGTAATTCAGTATGTTTTACACAACGAAACAAGAACTTGGAATATGCTTTTGCACAAGTTCTACTGGAAAAGGAACTGAAAAAAATCACTTTAATCCCCGTGCGCTACCGGTGTATGCTAAGCTGCATAAGTAACTCGGTGCTGGTTTTCATAGGAGAGGTTACAAACGCTGTCAGAATGCTGGTTTACAATTTTTCTTTCCTCTTAAAACATCACAGCTATTAGAAAGTGTTGTAGGGTGTGTCTAAACTCAATACCACCTGGAGATCATGCGGAGGATAAGCTGTAAAAAATTCGCTTCCGATGTTTCGAAACAAAATTGAGCATAGCCCACGCTTCCAAAGAAGTGTAAACACAAATAGCAACTCACGAATTCCTCAACAGGAGCAGAAGCAGCAATAGCCACAAGGCAGCAGAGGAGGACCTGCAAAGGGACGTAATGTGAGTGAGTATACCGTAAAGTTTCATGCCGTCGGAACTATGAAGAAAAACTAGCCACCGCAAGAGTTACAAGGACATTTCACTGCACCTTGGAGAACATGGTGGATGTTTGAATGAGTGGTGTTGCTCTTTCGAGATGAGTACAAGACTGGCCCTCTTCAGCGAAGGGACTCACTTTTATACTGGACCCAAGGCGCATTCCAGAAACGCTGCAATGCGGAGTGAGTGCGAGTGGATATCACAAAGCACAGCATTAATGAAGATAGTAATCATGTGTATTATAAGGGCGAGAGGGTGCGCCGCCCGATACTGCATCGCCCTCGCCCCTCAGCTGCTGGACGTGCGCCGTTTCGTAAGGCAGGGGAAAGTCACTGACTCTTGTTTGGGCAGTTCTTTATTCTAGTTCTTTCTTTTTTCCTTGGAGGGTTTAACATGGCCGGTACTTTCCGTCAATATATCTTCCTTTCTGTACTGCAGGTGCCAGAAAAAAATTATCCGGGGCATGTCTGTGCAAACCAATGACCCTTTGTCCTCGTCAGTGTGTTTCAATGTCGTCGCATTCTTGGTTGTGCCTAGCAAGTATGCGGCTAAGAAAGCGGATTGTTAAGGGTATCTGTGCACGCAGTGAGCCGTATATAGCTATTTTAAGTATTTAACCTATAGAGTGGAAGAATACGGTTATCAAATTGCATTAAGTGGTGCGCTGAATTAAAATTAAAGTTTGCAGCTTTGTTAAGTTACATATAGTTTTTTGTTTCCTAAGTAGAGCACTGATTTTGCGCCACACATCAGTACTAGAATGCTGTCAGGTTGAAAATGTTTCACGGAGGCTATCCGCAATCCCCTGGAGGTGAGAAAAGTAAAACATAGAGCCCAAGGTTTGTTCTAAGACGACCATGCGTACCGCTTATACCGCTGGCGTGCAGGAACGAGTGAATGGGAAGCTCACACTCATAGAGACCACTTGCCTGTATGCAGTTACGATATTTGTCTTGCACAAGGCATCATTGGCGGCACGAAGTGTTTTTATTATTATATGCTTGCCACTGAGCAGCAGTTAGTGTCTCAGTGAGTCCTGCAAGGATGGCTAAAACAATGTTCATCCTCTATACCATACTGTTTGCGCGAGAATTGCTTACGCACGAAGTAGTCAGATTTGTTTTCCAAACGAAAGGAGAGAAGAAAACCTCGTGCAACTATTGTTGAATTGATTTTGTTGAAGAAGGTCTCGCTGATCTTCTACTTTTATTTTATTTGAAAATACTGCATCTCCATTCTAGGGGCTATAGCAGGGAAGGGTACATAAAATGTGGAATAATTCCACGCATAAAAGGGTACATGATACAATTACAATACAGATATAAACGCTGAAAACAGCATCGTACGCTGCTACGACAGAATTGCTGACGCAAAATCAGAAATTGATAATGCATTAATGTTGCCATGAAAAGAGTTCCAAATCTGCACAATGCGCGGAAAAGGGTGGTACTTGAAAACATTAGTAAGGGCCAAAAAATGTTGGATAATAAGATCATGACGGCTCCTGGTTGTATATGGTCTTGAAAACGAGATACGCTGACCCTCTGAAAGGCAATTAGCAAAATGGGCTATTGAGTGAAGAAATTTTAAGGACTCAGTATTCCGGCGGGATTCGAGCGGGCTTAAATTTCTCGAAGGCATCGCAGATAAGGGTGGAAAATGAAAGTCGTAGCGGCGGAAAATAAATCTCACATTTCTTCGTTGTACAGATTCTATTTGATCAATTTCACATTGCTTGTATGGATTCCAAACATGAGAAGCGTATAAAAGAATAATGCAAATAGAAGTTTTGTACGTGAGCAATTTGGCCTCTTTAGAAGCATCCCGTACTGTGCACCTCAAGTAACCTACTTTTTTTAAGAGCTTAAGCTGTGATGTAATCCATGTGTTTTGACCATCTCATATTGTGAGAAAAAACGACGCCAAGATATTTATATTCATGTGCCTTTTGAAGTCATGCATAGTCGCAATTAGCAATTTTTAGGTGGTTGGTGAAAGACATGACTACTGTTTTGCTGAAATTGATGCCCATCTGCCACGTATTGCACCAATCACGGAACATACAAAAAGACTCATTCAGAAGGTGGTGATCGTTGACAGAGTGGATCATGTGGTACAATATGCAATCATCGGCGTATTGTACTTTTAGGTTATACTGTCAGGTAAACCATTAATGTACAGTAAAAACAGGAAAGGGCCCAGGACACAGCCTTGGGGAACACCTGTGGTTACATCGGCTAAGGAAGAATCGACAGGTTTAGAGCGAAAAGACTGGGAGCGGTGCGAGAGGAAATCGGTAATCCAGTCAATGAGTTGAGAGTTATTGAGAATTACTTTTAGTTTGCTTAACAATTCAGAGTGAAGGAGCGTGTCGAAAGCTTCTGAGAAATCGATGAATATGGCATCGATTTGGTTACCAGCATCTATGGTGAGAAGAATGTCATGTGCGAATTCGGTTAACTGAGTCACTGAACTAAACACCTTGCGAAACCGGTGTTGAGCCCTTTGACAGAAGATTAGTCGCTTCAAGAAATTTTATAATGAGTTTATAAATAATGTTCTCTGGGATCATAAATGAATGTGCAGCAAAAGAGATCGGCCTATAGTTAGAAAGAAGTTGTTTGTTGCCGGATTGATCGAGAAAGAGTACATTGGCGAGTTTCCATGAGGAAGGGACAATGCCAGTATAAGGAGATTTTTGAAAAATAATTGAGAGATATCGAGCTGACCAAAGCGAACAAAGTGCAAGGAAGGTGTTTCGGATACAATCCAGCCCAGCGCATTTTTTTGCGTCAAGGCACAAGATAAGATGTAAAATGCCGGGAGAGATACAACGATCAAGATTAGGAAGAATAAAAGTCTCAATGACTGAGAGTCGAACTGAAGTTGTAGAAAGGGAAAAAATATATTGAGTGAAGAAAGGGTCATCTTCGTCGCGAAATAGCAGCCGTCATACATTGCAGTTGTGTGTACAAGTACAACCAGACGGGTGATATTTACGAAATATCTGCTATTTTTGTCGTATTTTAGAACTTCTTGAAAACCTCGTGCAAGGATAACACGAAAACAGGAAGCAATAAAATGTACGGAAATCAAACTATTACGTGCATGCAACGGAAAGCAGTCAAAGTATCGAACTGAATATGGGGATCTTGAAAGAGTAAGTACTGCCCTCGCTGTTAAATTTCTCTCTTGGCTTCTCTGTTTTACCTACTTAATATTAAATAAACAAGGCCCATACTTTGTACAAAAGTATTACTTGCTTTTAACCTACCTTCCGAACCGCCCCAACATAAGCATGGATTTGCTTTCTGGTAGAGCTCCGCAGATTTTAGCGCTGCGAAATCACGATGCTGACGTCTGCTGTCCTTGGCAGGAGATTATTATTGTTTGATTTAGATAGACATTCTAGCCTACCTTATTTACTTTCTATTGTAACTCATTCCTGCTCTGTATTACAATCCTGCATCAATATTTTTGTATTAAAATGTTAGAGGGCGCACATAATATGTCCTCCTTAAGGGTGTGGCGCGGTAACGTGATGTGTTAATTGCCATATATGCACAATTTGCTATCCTCTACTTTACATTCACAGAACTCTCGGGGTCCTCACATCCCTCCTGGCGCAGCGCTGCAGCGGTTAACGAATGCGCAACTGCCCTGGGATGGCAGGTGCTGCCACCTGTGGACTTTGCGCGACCCAGGTTGCTCTTCCCGAGTGACCAATCACTCCTTTAACTGCCCCCTGCCACGGTGGGCAGTTTACTCACATTCCAGTGGGCACATTGTGATGACCCTACAAGGTCAGTTGACGGAGGTGGCCCACCTGCCTCAGAGGTTACTTCTGTGAGAATGTTTCGCGGATTTTTCGCTCATAGTCAATGACGTCTACGACGCGACCTAACCGCCTTAACGATAGCGCGTTGAGGGAACCATAATGGGTATGGATGCACACAATGGATCGGTGTAATTAAGAAATACAGGCTGGTTGTTACCGAGCGTGTTCCAAAGAGGTAGTCAAGTTCATAGTTCGTAAAGAGCAGCTTTCATGCCATGGCGATTAGATCTGCTTTCCGACCACGCGCCTAATGTGCAGTACTTTGCCAGGGCGTGTTGTTGACAGAAGCCACAATCCTGCGTTTTCAAGCGCTTTCGAGGCAGACACAATAAATATGAGGCAGTGATTTGGCAAGCCGACACAGAAGGTAGTGTTCATAGTCAGGTGTTGCGGAGCAGAGGGATTACTCGAGCCATCGTGCAAATGCGACCACTGATAGAATCCGTAAAGGGCAAGTTCAGCGACATAGATGCTGCAAAGCGATTGGTTTGGTGCTGCATGGCGACTCGCTCTCTCTGAGCGCACAGCACAGAAGAGCACGGGGTGAGTTGATGATCTGCAATGAGGTGAATATAAAAACCTTACGCGGCATGAGCTGAGGAAATGTGATGTTAGCATGAAATCTTGCGGCGTTGTACTACACCTGACCGCCTGCTTAATTGAAGCTGTGAATGAGTGATGTCAAGAATGTGCTACTTAGTTTTTAAAATTCCGAAATGCGGTTCCCCTCGACACTGTGAAACAGCAAATTTTGGATGCATCACCGGAAAACATGTGCTCTGAACCACCCGTGCAGCGGAGGAGTCGGCGGCGGCTCCGCGCTGCTATGACGTTACTCGCTCCTCGTGCATGAGCATTTGGGGCTCTCCGGGGTGCCGCGAAATCGCTCACACCTAGCGTACTGTTGCTTCCGCAACAGAATTGATTTTCTCTAATTCTAAAAAATCTCAAGTGAAACACCCTGCACAGCGCATGCGTAAGTGTAGAAGTACTTTTATAAGATATGTGGCTTAATTTATTTAAAAGATGTCCTGGGTGCGTCTGCACAGATATAAAACTACGCATTACCTGGTCTTAAATACTAATATAACACATGTGCTGTAGAGAAAGCATTTTGTTTAACTGTTTCCGGGATGTCTAGGCGGCGTATAGGGCGCCTAAATATCGCGGTGGATTTAAAATTTTCCCAGAGGGGAAGAGAGAGAAAAAGAAGAGCGGAAAGGCAGGGAGGTTAACTGGGCCACGCCTAGTATGCTACCCTCAATGTGAGGAGGGGAACGGAGGAGGAGAAAAAAAGGGGAGAGGGGAATGGCAAATCAATTTTTCACGTCTCCGTAGGCCATTGCTAATAACGTGCACAGGGCGCACACTGAATGCTTATAACCTTGGACTGAACCCTAAGTATGTTAAAAACTTTAAAAGCGTCTTCTCAGCTGGCTTCTTAGATGAACGACCCAGAATCTTGTCTTCTGTAAGGCGACCAGGATCCAAGCGCCGAAGCTTTACAGCCAGGATTACACGCTCACGCTTAAAACGGGGGAAGTCACAAAATAGGTGCTCGATTGTCTCATCACACACGTAGTTCTTACGCGCAAGAGGGTATGCCATTGCGATTAAGTGGAAGTGGGCATTCGTAAACGCCACTCCCAGCCACAGGCGACGACACAGCAGCGTATCCTCGCAGCGGGATAGACCGGAGGATAGATAGAGTTGAAGTAAGGGGTCGAGGCGGTGCAAATGGTGTGCCGTGTTTCCAGGGTAGATTATGTCGATAGTCACGTTTCGACCAAGCACTCGAGATGTCTTGGTCAGGGGGCTCTTGTCGCTGGTGTCCGGATAATGTTGGCATCGGCATGGGCCGGTCGAGCTGCACCGTTACCGAAGACGTTGCCGAAATGCCACTGTGTCCTGAAAGCCGCAAGAAGATGATGTAGTGGCACTCTTCTAGGGCTCGGTGTTGTAGACGTCTTATCTCCGCTAATAGTTTCTTGGGGTTGCCATGGAATGACGCAGAATTGAGACATTGTAGGGCTACTAGTGAATCGCAGAACACAGCCCATTTATGGGGTATTTATGGGCAGATGTAATGCATAGTCGCACGATGAGTGGCCAATGCTGTCTAGTTAGACGATGTCAGATGCGAATTCAAATGATTAATATTGACTTCTCTGAAAGGAATTACCACGGCGCAAGCTGAACTCGTGGCTGAGACCGAGCCATTCGTATTTAAATGTGGTCACTATATTCGGCGTGGGATAAGGACAGTAATCACTACTGAAGGGCAGCGTCGATAAGTCGGATTTCATCGCTATCCCCTGTATTGTAAGGCGGAAACACTGCTCCCGTCGACACCACAGCTCAGAGGAATGCCGTGCGGCAGGGATGATTTGTGATGGTATGGACGACTGGTAGGGCAGAATGTGCTAATATTTCACGCGAAAACTTTATTTTTATAATATATCAAGCACATCAAGCTTGCTGGAATATAGAATGTTTTATTCACCAATATTTCAGTACATTTGATGAAAGAAACAGAAATTTATTTCGCAGGCTTCAACAGTTTTAGAGCGAAAGCATTTCACGGTGGCTCAGTGGTTATTGCGCTCGGCTGCTGACCCGAAAGACGCGGGCTCGACCTCAGCCGCGGGGAGGTCGAATTTTGAAGAAGACAAAATTCTAGAGGCCCGTTTACTGTGCGATGTCAGTGAACGCTAAACAACCCCAGGTCGTCGGAATTTCCGGAGCACTTCGATACGGCATCTCTCATAGCCTGAGTCGCTTTGCGACGTTACAGCCCCTTAAACCAAATTTCTAAAGGGACTCCCCGCGTTCAGCGCCGTCCGTCTCTGTAAAGCTTCTGAGTAGCGAGTGTAACGTGGTCTGTGGCCGCCTTAATCGCGCTGTGAGTACGCAGGGCCGGTGGTGCTGGTGGGAAACATTTATTTAGGCCATTTACTTGAGAGAGCGAGGACTGGCCTTAAGGGTCATCTCCTTACAAATTCTAGGAGAGGTCCCTAGTAAGGGACCCCTGTGGCTGGCAGCTCGTGCCCTAGCGACGAGGGCTCTTTGGCTCTCTAACGTCTAGCAGCCGAGCCGGGCAGTCTCCCAGCTCTCTCGGATAGATGAGGGGAAAGGAGAGTAAGCAGGGTTAGAGGGGCGTCCACTTACAAATTGAGGCAATTATGTTCCTTTGTTTTTCCTGAAATCCGGCGCAGCGTTAGACTTCGTTGATTTTGAGGAAACGAAATACGCATTACAGGCTCCTGTGTCATTGGACATCTCAATCGCGTTTAGACGAAAGTGGTGGTGGCGTATACAGCTGCAAAATCCGTGATTTCGTCCAATATATCGTGCTCAGCAACGCTAAACCACCAGTCAGTTTTTGTTCATGAGTTCTAGAATTTACAAACAGAATGAAACGCCGAAAGGTTTTCTATATTTGCCCATTGGAGGTGTATTGATTCCATCTGTAAAGGCGCCAAAGTGTTAACTTGTGAGCACTCGAAGTGAGGTGGTAAAAAGTCCATTTATAAAGCAGACACACTTATAAGAGTCAAAATTAATTATTATATCGTTTTTTTTTGCTATGACATGTCCGGAAATTGTATCTTCAAGCGCCAGCAGAATTGCTGAAATGGTGCGAGTTAGCTGCTCACAGTAAAAAGTATATTAGGCGACACCGTACACAGCTCTTTCCGTCGAAAAGCCGTGGGCGTCGTAGTAGTAGTAGTTGTAGTTGTCGGCACCATGCGTCGGAAAAATTTTACCGGGACGCTCTCCAAGCAACAGGCCAAAGCATGGCGTAAACTTCAAACTAACACCTATCCAAATTCCCAATTAGGTAGCTTCTATTCGGAAGGACTCTACTCAGACAAATGCAAAAATTGTGATAGTAAAGCCGATCTAAATCATATGATCTGGACCTGCCCTCAGTCCCTACCCGCGAGTCAGTTCATTACCGTCTCTGCTCATTGGAAGGCTGTATTGCTCAGCCCCGACCCGGCGACACAGACCAAGCTCCTCCAGCTGGCTGAAGACGCGGCCGCTGCCCAAGGGATAGCTGCCGCCGTTTAAGCGGGGGGCGACTTCGTGTCGCTCCTCTTCATCCTCTGGAAATAAAGTTTCACCATGCACCACCACCAGGCCAACCATTTGCGTAAAGTGTTCCGAGCGGTGTCATACGATTCAGCATATAGATGATATACAGACCCCCTCCTTCACGCTTGGTAACATTGGTACCCCGGAAGGGGCGGTGTTATCTCCGTTCCTCTTCAACTTCACCCTCATCCCCCTGGCCAAGGCTCTCAGCCGCATTCCGCACTTAGAACACACACTTTACGCGGATGTTATAACGGTTTGGACCACATACGGCTCGGATGGCGACATAGAATCGACCCTTCAGGAAGCCGCCACAACTATAGCTACTCACGCGGCAAACACTGGACTTGAATTCTCCCCCACAAAGTCAGCACTCCTCATAATCCGCCCGCGGCGCGTCCCTACCTCCTCCATCACGATTTACCTGCATGACACTCCCATACCGCAAACACCTACCCTCTGCATTCTTGGCCTACATTTACAGGACGGAACAACCTTACCCTGAAAGCACTGAAACAGTCCACTTACTCCGTCATCCATCTTCTTAGAAGGGTTTCACATTCACGAGCCGGTCTAGACGAATCAGACAATCTCAAGGTGCTTCATGCCTTTGTGCTTAGTCGCATTCTTTACGCCACTCCTTACCTGAACCTCACCTGTGCGGATAAAGATAAGATCAATGCTCTAATCCGCATGGCTACCAAAGCAGTGCTAAACCTACCAAAGAGCACTAGCACGGACAGGCTCTTAAAGTTAGGAATGCACAACACTATACAAGAACTTATAGATGCACATCACTACACACAGTACCTTCGTCTGGCTGGCACGAAAACCGGACGATATATACTGAATTCTCTGGGAATTCGCATACCCGCATACCCGCACACACTACAGACTTCATCTCTCTCCCTCGCGCCATACACACCGCGCTTATCCTCAAACCCCTTTCTAAGAATGTCCACTCTGGATACCATCAATCCCGCCGAGTCGCGCGAGCCAAAGCTCTCCATAAAGAATATGGCACTTCAGAGGACGTGCGCTGGGTGGACGCCGCGTGTGGTCCAGACCGTTCAGTAGCTGTGTCTTACCATCCAGCAGCCCCCCCACTTACCCATTTCATAGACCCCCCTTGTACCCCGGAAGAAGCAGAGGAACCAGCTATAGCAATAGCCATTGCCGAAACCAATGCGTCTTATATAGTTAGCGACTCAAAAACAGCCATTCTTAACTTCGCCCGCTGACGCGTCCATCCCCCCGCGTGACAGATATTGAGAATGTGCACCCTAAATTCTGATAGGCGTATTGAGCTCGTGTGGGTGCCGACTGACTCTGGCAATCCTGGAAATGAGGCCACCGATAACATAGCATGAGGACTTCTTTGCCGGGCAAATGGCGACCCCAGCCGGGATTTCTCAAGGGAGCGGGCACACACGTTCACAGAACTGACTCAACAAGCACGCCTTGCCCGTCGACTCTATCCCCCTCCCCACCCCCGCCTATCCCACTCCCAACAAATCCTCTGGAGGCGACTCCAGACCCGAACTCTTCCTACCCCTCAGCTTCTATCATACTTCCGCCATGTTTCTTCAGTGTGCACTCTCTGCGGAGAATCGCACGCCACCCTGGACCACATCCTCTTCGGCTGCCCTACCGATCCTCCCCTGCAGGGACAGCCCGCCATCGGTACATGGGAGGAATTGGAGGCCCTCCTTGCGTCGCAGGACCCGGACACGCAACTTCGCTGTGTGAACCGGGGTGCCAGTGCCATGGCCCTACGTGACCTCGACGCATGCGCGTAATGTGAGGGCTGTGCGGTGGCCCTGAGACCTTGCACAGTCCAAACTCGCTTGCGTAATAAAGTTTTCCATCCATCCATCAGCGTTTAGTGCAGCATAACCTTACTAGTTAAGTTAGAGTCTAGCTTGCAGCAGGAATTCGAAACCGCGAATTATGATCGGGGGCTGCGGGTGTCCACTGAGATATGTGAGAGAGCTACTGTGTCATTCCCTTTCCCCAATCCAATTTTCAATCACTTCATTACAGATATTGCGCCATTTCCTCTCCTCAAAAACCAAAAAAAAAAAACATTACGGCACCTCTTTAACTTTTTCTTCTTTCTCTCCTACCTTCCTCCCGCTCCTTACTGTGCTGTTCGGATGTCCACCGATATATGAGAAAAAAGCTGCGCCATTTCCTTTTCTAAAAATGCGTTGCGTTGAAAGGTGTTTCCAATGGGCAAGGCGCCGCGCCGAACGGGCGGTGGCATTCCGTGGACTCCCTGGCAGCGCTGCAACACGCTGTCCCGTTCCACTCTTACAGGCGATGCTTAAGGGTCCTCCAATTTTTTTTCGTACATTTAGATCCCAGAATGTCCAATAACACAAAAAGTGAATTCTAGGTATTAGTGGCTATTTATTGGTAATAAAAATTAAAAATAAAAATAAACTTGGCAGGAACAGATGTTGCTAGCTGCGGCATCTGCCATCGAAACCTGAAGCACCTGAGCTGCGGCTAGCGGGAATAAAAGGACAGGGAGAGGGAAGGAAAGGAGTGATAGTAAGGAAGGAGAGTGGTAGGGTGGCAATATACACTATGTACAAGTATCCAGAATCATCTTACGAGAAAACATATCTGCGACGGCCATTACCAAACTGACACACGAAGGCAGGTAGTTGAAATAAATTCTTTTATTAAACGTTGCTTTTCAACGGTAACACCGGATAAAGTTTCTTGCCGAACATCAACAGTAGTGAGTAACAACAAAATATGGCTGCAAATTTAGGATTCTGACTTCAACGTCCTGCTAAGATAAGCGTGTGTGTGTTCGTGTAAGGTCGAGTGGTCCTGTATGTGTCCTTGTGACGTACGAAGAATCTTGGCTTAAGCCTTGGCCTTGCCGAGGGTGAAGGGGTGTGGGTGGACCACAGCGACTGGGGCGAACTGGTGGCCGTAGGTGAAGGGGGTGGCAGCCACGGTGAACTGGGCTGGGTGCACGGCGTGGACGGCGACTGGGGCTGGAGCAGCCTGGACGACGACTGGCTTCACGGCGGCGACAACGGGCTTGGCCACGACTGGGGCGGCAGCGACTGGGGCGACCTCGACGGCGGCGGAAGTGTAGAGAGCGTCGGCTGGGTTGGAGGTCTTGGTTCCGGGCTCGTTGGTCTCAACGGTGGCGTGGAAGCCCTCGGCGTCGGCGGTGTACTTGACGGTACGGGTAATGCCGGCGGCATCGGTGTAGCTGTAGGAGCCGACCTTGAAGTTGTTGGCGTCGCCGGTTTCCTCGCGGGTCAGGCGGGTGCCAAACTCATCGGTGCTGTCGTAGCTGAAGCTGTATGGCTGTGGTGGCTGTTAGAGTGAAACCAAACGAGGGCGTCAATTTCAACTGCCTTTCTTCATCCCCTTAACTGAACTTACGCACTGTGTTTGTGGTCCTCTAATTCAAAACTTGTAATAATGCCTGCCGCAACATAGTGATTTATTTTGTCAACGTTGTATTTTAGGAAAAGATTACGTTTATACTAATACGAAGCAACAGCGACGCTCGTGCGTGCGTAGAACATCTTTGTTGTTGCGGTTTTTCTTCCGCAAACTTGTTTGCAGTCAAGGCGACAAAGGTCTTCTTAACTGCTCGCTTGCAAAAGATTAAAAATCTTGTAACAAATATTTCCTGATCAATTTCCAGATATCAGATTAGGTAATGAAGTTGTAAGCTGAGGTGTGTATTAAAGAAAAGATTAGGAGCTGGCACGCCTTCTAATACATTGGGCATTATGAAGATAGGCGGTTGGTAAGTCATAAACAATGCAACAAAAATTGTAATCTGGTTTTGTGCAAGAAAGGTACTGTTTGTTCACGTGTAGCGGTGCTTACATTGCTACAGAAGAAACTTGCTGTTGTTTTTCGTAAAAGAGTATTATAAATGCTGTAAAATTGCAGAGGTACGAATTTTCTTCGCTGTAAAACCGTCACTGTTCTTAGGAAATGCAGGAGAACTTGTCTAAGCTCAGCAACGAGTTAAATACCTCAGAAATTGTGCTTTTCAGTTTTAAAAATTATGTCGAGATTGAACGCTGCCCGCGATGACGAATGAGATGTAAACACCAAGCACAACTCACGAATTCCTCAACCGGAGCAGAGGCAGCAATAGCCACAAGGCAGCAGAGGAGAACCTGCAAATGGAAGTAATATGGGTGAGTATATCGTGAGGTTTCATGCCATTGAAGCGATTGGGAAAGGTTAGCCGCTGAGAGAGTTACAAGGATCTTTCACTGCACCTTGGAGAACATGGTTGGTGTTTGATGGAGTGGTGTTCCTCTTTCGAGATGAGAACAAGACTGACCCTCCACAGCGAAGGCCCTCGCTTTTATACCAGTCCCAAGATGCATTCCGTAAACGCTTGAAAGCGCAATGAGTGTGAGGGGCTATCACAAGGCAGAAAATTAATGAAGATAGTAATCAGCTGTATCATAAAAGTGAGAGCGGACGGCGCCCGATACTGCAACGCCCTCGCCCTTCAGGTGTTGGACGTGCGCCGTTTCGTAAGGCAGGAGAAAGTCACTGACTCCTGTTTGGGCAGCTCTTTATTCTCTTTCTTTATTTCTTTCCTTTGACGGTGCAATGCGGCCGGTACTTGTGGACTGTTTGTCTTCTTTTCTTCAGTGTAGATGCCAGAGAAAAGTGCTCCAAAGTATGTATGCGGAATTCAATGACCCTTTGTGCGTCGGTGTGCTTAAATGCTGTCTTGCTCTTAGTTGCGGGTAGTACGCTTTTGGATAAGAAAAAAGTTTATTGGGAGTGTTTTGCACCCAATGAGACTTATACTAATCGTATTTTGATACCTTACTTATACAGCCGAAAAATGTGGTTATAAAATTTCATTACTTGGTGCGGTAAACTAAAGTAAAAGGTTACAGCTTTGTTAGGTTACCAACAGATTTGCATCGCGATTGGGCCACTGACTGTAGAATGCGTGGAATGCTTCCAGATTTGAAATTTTTTACGGAGGCTCATCACAATTTAGTGGGAGTGACAAAAATAAAATGAAAAGCCCTATTTTCTTTCTAACATTGCCATCTGTACCCCTGTTAGCGCCGGCGTACAGGAACGAGTTAAGTAGCTGCCCGTTCTCATGTGCGCCAGTTGTCTCCATGTAGTGACTATATTTGCCTTGTACTAGGCTCCATTGGCAATAGGGAGAGTGTTTAGCGCGTAAGTACTTATGCGACGGGTGTAAACGTCGAGAAAAAGCGTACATGGTTTGTACCGTCGCCTGTTCGCCTAGAGCGAGAGCTCCATCCCGCGACAGTGCCCTCTGTCCGTCACCTCCTCCTAAGCAAAAAATCCATGCTTTCATGCTGATTCGAATGTAGTTAACGTTCTCTCTAGTTTTGCCGACGGTATCCAGTGTCCACAAATATATTTATTTAGAAGAGTTCTCTCCTAGCCAGGACGGAGCGGAGCTGTCGGCAAGCCTAGACGACGCCCTGCCGACATCCGATCGTGTAGGCGCCGGATTTCGAATTGCGCTCCAGTCAAGCGACCAGGAGCGTGCCGTCGTCGTCGTTAGCCGGGGCTGCCGCAGTAGGCTGTACGCTCCCCTCATCCTCCCCCCCCCCCCCCCTATTGCCGTTGAGCATGGAAACCGCAAGGAAGAAGAACAATCTGGTAGTGGTGCGGTGAGGTTGTATGCAGAGTGGTGTCCGAGACAGAGGCGGTGGTCACGAACTCATAAGCACTTGAGCTCCGAGCGTGAGTGGCAATAAGAATCTCGGTGGGCAAAAGAGCAAAGTCGGCGACGAAGGCTGTCTGCACGGGTGGTGTGGAGAGGTGCCACCCTTGTGCGACTACAGTGCGGAGAAAGAAGCCTGTATGGGGCTGCCGCCGAACGTGCTGGGTATGCGGAAGACAGAGATCTGGAAAGTTGATGCCAGACGGAGACAATGCAGTGGATGCTTGCGGGACGGCATGAAAGACCGGGCTGGAACAATAATGACGACTACTGGCAGCGTGGGTGTTGTGGTAAGCACAGAACATGCGGCGGAAGCCGCACCGTCTTGACAGGCCGGAACATTCATTATTAGTGGAAAACGGCCGATTAGGCAGGTGGTCGAGAAGACAGGGCTGTCACCGCCACTAAGTCCAGGTGCGACGTCGGCTAATGGACCGCGTGAAAACACTCACAGGTTGTTGAGCGAGACTTAAGATGAGTAGATGTTTCGGGGGAGAGAGGGAGACGAAGACGTTGTTCGATCTGTAGTCTCCTCAGTTCTGTTTAGCTGCCTAACTTTATTTAAATGCTTTGAAGACAGCAGCGTTTTACAGATGGTATTGTCCCTAAGGGAAGGGTACGTCTGCTCCGGCGCCGGCATTTCTAAATGCACCGTGCCAACCGAATGAGGCCAGCTTACAGGAGGCGGCTGTGGCTTCAGAGGGGCGGGGAGCGGCCAGACCATGGGGAAGACCACCAGTCTAGCGAGTAATCATCGCTCAGTGAGGATGAATCAACGGCCGCGCACAGTGATCAGGTAGCGGCCGATATGGCTGACGTGGACAACCACGGCTTCAAATTGGTGTGTGGACGGAGGCAAATCCGCCTCCGACGGGAGGCTTATCCGTGTGATAGGTTTGCCCACAGACAAAGGGATTGATTTAAGAGAGCAAACGCCATCATGCTCTTCGCAGCGATTCAATCACTGCTAGGATCAGCTCCGATTCACAGCCGATTAACCACTCAACGGGTTCTGCATCTGGATATCTCAGGTTGATAGCTTTCTGCAGTGCTCTCAGATTGGTGACTTAAGAGTTTAAGTCCGGTTTACCGATTCCTAAATGAGGAACTTATGCGTTATTCAGGGCTTACGAAAGTGGTATTGAGGAAGCTACCTTCTAGATAACCTGAAACCGCAAGGTTTTCTGCACGTGAGACGGGTCCTGTGTCAATTGTAGTCTAAAGAAAAGAAATGGGTAGTGAAAACTAGTAACTTTGTTGTGCTGACATTCGCTTCCAACACAGAAAACACCGAAAAAATTGACCTAGGATTCACAAAACATGCAGTCACCGAGTTCACTGAAATGCCCCCCAGTGTGCTAGATGCCAATTGTTTTGGGCATGTGGTCAAAGCTTGCACGAAGGATCCAAACGGCAACGATACCCATGATTTTAAAGCCTGCTAAGCAGATTTTGCTTGTGCTAACTGCGGTTGTTACCGTCCAGCCTTTTTCGGTGGCTGCCCCTTCCGTGCGCGCTCCGTACACCGTTAAACTTCCATTCCTGGGCCCCAAACCCAACCTACTGAGACGTCTGAGCCTGGAAGTGGCGAGTTCCCTGCGTTGGAGGCGGTTGTTCGTGTCGCGGAAACAAGCAGTGTCCCTGAGAGATCTGATTCCAGCATGACGACAAGGTCCCTTGTTTGAGTCGGTTGTTCGAGCTACTTCAGCAAAGTGTGTCCATGTTCCTGAGCGACCAGGTCACAGCCAGATTCGATGGCATGGAGGACTCTCTCATGCCTCACAAGCGGCGACAAAATCAGCTACCGTGGCCAAGAGTGCGTTTTGCTGACGTATGAGTCAATGCGTTGTGCAAAATGAGGAGAGCAAAAATCAATGTATGTCCGACCTTCTGCGCGTTTTGCTCGGAGCCCTGCGTTCACATGAACCATCCATGCCGCCTGGCACCCTGGTGGACTTCCTACAGCTGATGAATTCTTCTGAGTCTATGATTACCGCCTTCGCAGCGAATTTTCGAAAAGTGCCATTTGTAATGCGATACTTCTGCGCTGGGATTATAAGTCGATTAGCTGAACTGAAACTATTTCTGAAAGAAGCTAGTGTTCCAATTGGCCCTTTCGGAAGCTGCCCTGCCAAGCGGCAGCTCCTTGACTGGATATGTACCCATAAAATCTGCTTCATAAAGTTTTGCAGAGAAAGCTACACTGGCCACGAGCTTGCGATTTCACTGTGTCTGTGCTCCGAGGAGGCACAGAGACCGACCTTGAGCCTTTGCCTATTATAGCAACCGCCGCAGCTGGCAGACGCCGCGGGCTCACCGCGGAGCCGCCACTGCCATTTCGTATGACGTCACACCGCTTGCCTCGTCGTTGCGCTCGCCTGCGCTCGCTTCGCCAGTTGTGTCGCATGCCTGATAACATGTGGCAGGAGAGACAGAGAGAGAGAGAGAGAGAGGGAAAAAAGTTCAGGGGGGGCACTTTATTGACCTAAAGTGCGGTGAGGCGAAAGCCTTAAGCGCGGTGGTACTGCTTGTGTCACTGATGTGTGGTTAAGGTGTTGAGCTTCGCCTGTAAGAGTGGAACACGACAGCGTCTTGCAACGCCGCCAGGGAGTGAACAGAACGTCATCGCCCGTTCGGCTCTACGCCTGGCTCGTCGGTAAACTGGTTTTTGAAGAAAGGAAATGTATCTGTCTCGCATATCTCGGTGGACACCTGAACCTCGCCGGAAGGCGAAGGAGGAAGATGGGAGTGAAAGAAGAGACCGTATTCACTAGACGCGCCTTTGTTCATTCCAAACCATCGAGCTGGCATGGCGGAGTAGTTGGCATGCTCATCTCGCACACCGGAGACCCAGGTTCGATTCCACGACTCGACCAATTTCCTAATCGGTTTATTTATTTCTCTGGTCTGTCTAGAAAGGTTAATTATTCTAATAAATTAATTAATTACTTAACTAAATTCCGACCCACTTGGAGCATCACTATACCATTCCTTTCATTGGTTGCATGGTTACTAGCCAAAGTACAATTGGCCCCGTAGGATATTCGCGCACTGTGACGTCACGACCATTTCGACCAATTGAAAAGTGTGACATTTCTGTCGACAACTCCTATTTAGATTCGGAATTTATGTACAAACTAATCAACATGTACATTGGTAATACCCATAGTACCACCCTCCCAGAATATGACGGCGCTCCCAACGAGGAGCTCGACACACCCATCACGCAGGCGGAGGTCAGGGCAGAAACATTGTGACTAAAAACGAAATCGGCCCCGGGCGCTGACGGGATAACTAACAAAATTTTAAGAAACCTAGACGACGATTCCATCAGCGCTCTGACGGAGTACATCCAAGAAATTCTGACTAAAGGCCACCTGCCTCGACAGTGGAAGTCTGCAAATGTAATTCTAATCCCAAGGCCGGGTAAACTCCCGAAACTGGAAAATTTAAGACCACCTATTTCCCTAACCTCATGCATGGGGAAATTGATGGAGTGTGCAGTCCAGTCCATGGAGCAAAACGATCTGTGACCGCACGAGATGGTCGGCTTCCGACCGGGCTTGTGCACGCAGGACGTTATGCTCCGACTGAAACATGACATAATCGATTCGCGTTCTAGAGATGCCAAAGTAATTCTCGGCCTAGACTTGACAAAGGCTTTTGATAATGTCAAAGACAAAGCAATCCTCCGAGGTCTCCATGAAATTGGGGTAGGCGCGCGAATATACGATTGCATCAAGGACTTTCTGTCAGGCAGAACTGCCTGCATGAAGTTCCAAGACATCGAGTCCCGCACACTGAAGTTAGGGAGCAGGGGCACGCCGCAGTGTTCGGTTCTCTCATCGTTCCTCTTCAACATGGCAATGAGGGATCTTCCCGAAGCTCTACGGAGCATAGAAGGGCTAAATTTCAGTATGGATGCGGATGACATCAACCTCTGGATTAACCAGGGGAGCGATGCGAGTATCGAGGAGCGCCTGGAGGCTGCGGCGGACACTGTCGTCGACTATGCTGCCAGTAGGGATCTCTCTTGCTCTCGGCAAAAATCAGAATTATTCGTCTATGACCCGAAGTCACTCCGATGCAAGCACAACTGGAAATTTGACAATAAAGTAGAGGGGAAACCAGTTTCAAAGGTAGATCGAATCAGAATCTTAGAGCTATTTATTCAGTAATATGGTTATAATGATGGGGCAATCAAAAGGCTCGAGGGATTTTCCACGCAAGCCCTTCGCATATTTAGAAGGGTCGCGCTGAAAGGACGAGGCCTGAAAGTAAGAAGCTTGCTTAAACTAACTCAAGCATTCGTAATAAGCCGCGTGAGTTATGCCACACCTTTCTTAAACATTAGGGCTGAGGAGAAGAAGAAACTAGACTCCCTCATTCGACGGTGCATAATAAGGGCCCTGTGCTTACCGATTATCACCTCCACAGAGAAGCTGCTCTCTATGGGAGTGCACAATACCTGGGACGAAATAGCGGAGGCTGTCAGAATTTCACAGCTCGAAAGATTAGCCGAACAACCACAGGCAGAGCCATCCTTGAAATGGTAGGCCTGCAAACAGATAGGGGACTACGAGTCAAATCAAGCATTCCGCAGGACTTCCGAGAAAATCTAATCATTACCCCACTCCCTCGTAACATGCATCCCATATTCAACACTTAAAGAAGGGAGATGAGAGCAGAAGCACTAATCAGACGCTTCGATCCGATGGACAGCAGGTCCGTTGCGTACGTGGATGCAGCAAGTGGCAAGTCGGGTGCGGCGGTCGCCTCAGTGGTCGACGGCCGCGGTGGCCCCGTATCGGCAGCCACCATTAGAAGCCGCAACGCGGAAACAGCTGTAGAAGTTGCGATAGCGCTCGCTTGCGTTGGAACGAAAGCCAATTTTATAATTAGCGATAGCAAAACTGCCAACTATAATTTTGGAAAGGGTAGGATCTCGCCGGAAGCGGCAAGGATTCTGCCCAGTAGACAGCTAAACAGAAACGTTAGCCTAATTTTGACTCCGCAGACGGATCCATTCCTGGCAACGACGCGGCCTACGAGTTAGCCCGAGCTCTCTACTTCCGGGTAGCTGTGGAGCCGCCCAAATGCCGGAACATGGACGAGCGTCTGCAGAATTATACGGAAATTGTTGAAAATTATAGGTTACAGAGGAGACTGGTGCCCACCGGATAAAAGTCTAAGCAATAGGGAGCAATCGCATGGCTACGCCTCCAAGCTGGGAACTTCGTAAACCCGGTCTGGGCATATCATGTTGATAGAGATAACAAAGAAAACGATAAGTGTGGGGTGAGAGGGACTGTGGGGTGAGAGGGACCGTCGACTACATAATCTGGAAATGCGCTAGCTTCGCAGGGGCTAACGAAAACATAAATTGTAGAGAAAACTGGGAAGCCCTGCTGCGGAGCGAGGCCACTGCTTCACAGCAACAAGCCATCCGCCTGGTGGAAGAAGCCGCGAGGAATCATGACCTCTTCGCCTGCTTCTAATCGCGGAGGTCCCGGCCCCCGTCACCAAGGCCTGCGTGCCGGGGACGGGGAGTAGGGGGCTTCCTTATCTGGCGGAAAATAAAGTAGATATCATCATCATCACAACGATGAGGCATTAAAGGCTTCCGCCTTAAATTAGCTGAGGTTTAGCTCTAGTTAAACCGAGCAAGTTGCGTAAGCAGCATCGAGAGCGCGCGACTAGGCGCGTGGCAGCGGCGGCGGCGCAGCGACGGACCTGCCGCCTGGTGGAGCGCGGCTGAAACAGTTGCTATGGCGACGGCGCTTCATCTGTTTGACCTCGCTGCGGCTAAAGGTCGACCGTGGCCTCCGCCGGGAGCTACGCGACGGCTCGAAACCTGGCGCAGTATTGCTTACGCAATAAAACTTTATTGAAGCAAGTATGTCGACCTTGGGTCCCTGGACCACCGAACGGTCCCACTCTACGTCGAAACGTTCATTTGGCGTTTGTTCATGACGTCGGCACCCCAAATTACGCAGGAAGCTACGATGTCGGGTCCAGAGACAAGAGCATGACCTCGCAGTCCTCCCAACTTGATAACGCGGGCTGTACCTGTACCTCCACCCTACAGCATGGGGCGAAGGAGGGGTGTGGGGGCTGGCCCTGTGGGAGAGAGGCCGGTGAGTGTCTAGGAATAAAGGGAGGTAAACGGTCCTCTACCTTGGCCCTGATGCTGGTGATGACAGTATTCATTAAACGGGCAATGGTAGCTTCAATCAAAATTTGGCACCGTGCAGTGACCTGTGCAGCAATGCGCTCTGCGAGCCTGGCTTGTAAGTTTTCGGCGAAGTCCTGAAATTTAACTTCCAAGTCTATGGGTTGCGGTGGCCTCTCATCAGGCCTCCTCTTTTTCGAAGGAGGTTGGACAGGCGGCGAGGCGGGTGGAGAGGAGGGGGGTGGAGGAGTGGGGGGCACAATAAGCGTGGAGGTAGAGATGGCTACCTTGAGCTGCCTTACCTGTTCCCGCAGAGCAGTCACTTCCTGGTCCTGGGAGGTCGAGGTATGAGTCCTGGCGGCCTTGGATGCCCACGTGGAGGTAGTGAGGAGGGTACTATGCAGCGGGGAACAGTCCTTCTTGGTAGTCTTCTGTGGCAGTGGGCTCTGTTGTTTCGGAGTGGGATGTCTTTCTTGCCTTGCACGAGCGAGTACCCGTGAGGTGCTCGCCCCCACAGAAAATGCAGATCGGGATGCAGGAAGGAACAGCTTGCGAGTCATGCTTGTCCTCACACCGCGCGCGAGACCAGTCTTGGGGCGAGGGTAGACGTCATATCTGTGGCCCGGTCGACGACAGTTTGTGCAGGCATCTGGACTGCCTTTGTACGCCGTGCATCTATACACCACACTCATGTAGCGTATCGTATGAGGGACTAGTCCGTGCGCAAAAGTAATCAATATTGAGAGGGTCCTCCCCATTCTGCAGGCCGCGAAAATATCAACGTCCGGGTTGCGGGTCTGTAGGTCTCGGAGCATCTGCTCCGGGGTTTCCGCCTAGTAGGCTTCCGAGGTGACTCCGCGTACAGCTGTGGGGTGAGGTGCAGGGCGATTGTGTCCTGAAGGGTAGCGACGGTGAATGTGTTGTTCGTAGGGTGTATCCGCAGGTGAAAATCCCCTAGGTCTCGACCATCGGCGGTGACCTGCAGGGCTTGCATAAGTGGTTGCGCCATGGCTCCGTTCAAAGCGAGCCCACCTCTCGGTCAAAAAACTACCCGTATAGTACCGGGCGGGAGTGAAGCAAGTTGTTTGCATCCCTGCGAAACTGCGTGCGACATGCGCAGCGGTTGCTGTTGAGCGCGGTACGTCGGCTTAAAAAGCGCAGGGGCAGCCTCGGCCTGAGAACAGACGGCGGACACGGTGTTCTGGGGGGGGGGGGGGGGGGGTGCAACCAGAGTTTTCGGGCTTGGTTCTCGAACCCGGTATGCGCTGAGTACAGCGGTCCACTCACTGGGTTCGGACGTTTTAGGGTCGAGGCTGTCGCCCTGCGCTTGCACCTCTATGGCGTTTGGGGTAGGTGCGCTGCCGGTGATAGGCCTAGCCTCCAGCGATGCGAGGCCAAGCGTGGCGGCTGGCGAGGAGGGAACTTAACGACGTCGATGCGGTCAGAAAAGAGGACGGGATCGAATAATTGCTGTAGCGGTCGTAAAGCACTCACCTTTAGGAAACGTTGGATGTAAGAGGTGAGTCTCTTGGGCGTTTGGTACGCATGCAAAGAAGCCGAGAAGCGGTGACAGTACCGAAAGCATGTCGGAGGATTGATAAGGTGAGCTTGCGTGCGCCGCAACCACAGTTGAGGCGGCAGTATGGCAGAGTATTTCAAGCGCAAAAGGGCGGCGGATGCTGCCAACGTCTCCGCGCCGACATCGGCCACTCGTTTGGTTGCCCTTCGCTCCGTATAACCCGGCTCAGCCGAGTTCCTTTAAGCGTGGTTCTGGAATCTGCCGTGTTGTCAGCTGGAACTAGTAGAGAGCACGTAGCATGTGTTTCAGGTGGTGTTAATGACAAAACGTTTCAAGTAGGGTGGGAGCAACTACGGCAGTCAAGTTACCTGACCATTTTCCTTCCTCGGATTTAAAGCTCAGAAAAATTTAAAGCTCAAGGCGCAGAAGAGCGGAGCGACAACTCATGTTGAAAAAGGACGGCAGAGCCTTAAAGACGGACTTCGATAGGCTGAATTCAGCCAATCGCAGACACACGAAAAGGCTCTCGAGGTTGCTATGCGCCTCCTTCTGTGCTGGTTAGTCTGTATTCTCACCGATGACGAGAATATTGCATTCATTGGCACTCTTGCAGGAAAATCTCGCCTGTGGAAGCCTTTCGAAGCCCTTTCAATGCTCAAGCAGAAGCCTTGCGTCTTTAGCAGAATTCTTAATTGCGTTTCTGCATGCAAATTTTGTAATTTGTCTGTATCTTCCACTTCTTTCCTGCACGTCTGTCATAGACGCCCAGTTCACGCTTAAGGAGCTTAAGACGGCGTTCAGCGGTCTGTGGCTCCTGCGTACACCAGGTCCCGATGGCGTAGACAACCAAATGATGCGGACCATGCCTCTGGAGAACAGGAAGGCGTTCCTAAACTACCTTAATCGAACTTGGGAAACTAGCGACGTTCCTACACCGTGGAAAGTGGAATTTGTTGTTCCAGGGCTGAAGCCCGGCAAAGAGATGGCGGACTTGGCCTCGTATCGTCCTGTGTCCTTGACATCCTGTGTGGCTGAGCGGATGGAGAAGCTTGCAAGGGAACGCCGGTGGCTCGAGGACGGCAAGGCCCTGCTAACATGTATGACTGGATTCCGTCGAGACTTAAGTGCGCAAGATAGCGTCTAGGACTTCGTACGGCACATTTGGACATCAGGGAGCTTTCGGCCTTTCCGCAGTCGCCATTTTGCTTGAAGCCGCAAAGTCATTCAGACCTCAATAGTGAATAGTTTACAAGACATTTGCATTCACTGCTTCGTCAGTGACCGTGGAATTGGAGTGCGGTTAGAGAGTACCATAAGTATCGAAAGGGCCGTATCGCTAGGTGTGCTTCAGGGAAGTATTCTTTCCCCCCCGCTCTTTAACGTTGTAATGGCTGGTCTTCTCGATTCACAGCGAAAAAATTGGAGGGATACTCTTATGTCGATATATGCAGATGACAATTCTCTTTGGTTTTCCGGTTACCAACACAAGCGATTAGCATTGATAACTCGAGAGGCCCTACTTTCGGTAAAGGAGTACTTTCAAGGTGTGGGATGGTCTCGTGTCAGTGGAAGAATCGGTCGTCGTCCTGTTTGCAGGCATACGAAGAAGAATACGTTCGCCAATTCGGGCACATGCGATTTATGGGCGTCGTTATTGACTCGCGCCTACGGTGGCGACTAGCTGGAATGGGCTCGATAGCCTCATCTGCATCTTCGCGTCTGGATATGATCCGTACAATACTAAGTGAGCAATGTGGAAACAACCCTTACTCAGTAGTGCACCGAAAGGGCCTAAGAGGAACCCTTGGAGTTCCGTAGGTGCCAGCGAACAGTGGAGTACTTCATGAGTAACTGTGAAAGCCTCTTAGCCTTGTCGCTTCGCAAAGGTTGCTAATGCAACTTGGCTGCCTCAGAGACACGGTAGCTGAGTGAGCCTTTCCGAAGTGGCTCCGAAACAGATCTGATTCCAGAGCTTACTTGGCACTGAATATTGTCACGACCACAGTAGCCGTGAAGGTAGACGTCGGGAAGAACCCAAGACTGGGAGCCTTCTTTTAATTATCGAGCCAGGTTCCACGACACAGAACAGAACAGCGCGCCTCGAGAGCCCACCGCCGCTTCGTCGTCTTCTTCGACCCAGCGCGGAGGCCGCGCGGCGCGTTAGGCGCGTGGCATTACTCCCTCCCGCGAAAGCAAACATCGTCTCGATGTGGAATGGGGTATATACAGTGAGGGGAGGAGGAGCAAAAAAAGAAGAAAAATAGGGGTGAGGGGAACTATACAATGCGCGCTAGATGACATGCGGGAAGAGTCAAGTTCACACGTGGGGCAAGGGGAAAAAGGTAGGAAACACAGCGTGAACACAGCGCTCAGTCACGCGAAAAGTACGGCTTTAAGCGCACTACATGCACGATTTCAGGCCGTTAACGCTGAGGGCCGACGACCACAGTTCCATGGGGGACAACTTCGTAGTTGACGCTGTTCAGGCGGCGCAGGACTCTGTACGGGCCAAAATACCTATTTATGAGCTTTTCGCACAATCCCTTGCGGCGCACTGGTGTCCACACCCACACGTGGTCGCCCGGCTCGTAGTGCACGTCCCTGTGCCGAAGGTTATAGTGTCGGGCATCGGCGGATTGCTGGTCCTTGATGTGCAAGCGGGCCAGCTGGCGGGCCTGCTCTGCTTGTTCCACGAAGTGGCCTGCTTCAGGGGGGAGGTCTGCGTCGCCGTACGGCAGCATGGCGTCTAGCATCATGCGGACATCTCTACCATACACAAGACGGAACGGGGTGAACTGGGTGGTTTCCTGCGTCGCGGTATTATATGCGAAGGAGACGTACGGCAAGACCTCATCCCAGGTTTTGTGTTCAACGTCGACGTACATCGACTTATTTTGAAACGAAATCAAGCGCACAACAACACGCACACAAGAGAGGAAAGACACAGGACAGGCGCTAACTTCATCTGATTTATTTGCAGGTAAGAGAGCAGATAAGAGAGCTCTCTTACCTGCAAATAAATCAGATGAAGTTAGCGCCTGTCCTGTGTCTTTCCTCTCTTGTGTGCGTGTTGTTGTGCGCTTGATTTCGTTTCAAAATAAGCTATGCACCATCTAGCCCAATCAGAAGTTTTGTTAGACGTACATCGAGATCATGTCCGCCAATGTTTTGTTGAGCCGTTCCGTGAGACCATTGGTTTGGGGATGATACGCTGTTGTTGGTCGATGAGCAGTATGGCTAAGCGTTAAGATGTCTCGGAGGAGTCGGGCTGTAAACGCCTTGCCTCGGTCAGTAATGATGGCCGATGGGGCGCCGTGTCTAAGCACGATGTCGTGCATAAAGAAGTGGGCAACTTCGGCGGCAGTACCTCGCGCAAGGGCCTTCGTTTCAGCGTAGCGGGTCAAGTAGTCTGTGGCGACTACGATCCACTTGTGGCCGGACGACGAGAGGGGAAATGGCCCCAGAAGGTCCATGCCGACTTTGTCGAATGGCATTTGTGGCGGCTCGATGCACTGAAGCAGTCCAGGAGGCTTGAGCGCGGATTTTTTACGCCGCTGGCATTGCCGGCATGTCCGGACATAATGCTTGACACTTGAAATTAGGTTGGGCCAGTAATAGTTCTGCCGGATTCGGGATAAGGTGCGTGTAACTCCAAGGTGGCCGGAAGTCGGTTCGTCATGGCAGGCAAGGAGGACTTCATCCCGCAGATCAGACGGTACGACGAGCAGGTAAGTTGTCGGACTTGAAGTAGAGTTCTTTTTATAAAGCACGCCTCTCCGCAGGCAGAACGATGATAGTCCACGAGCTAGGTATCGTGGTATTTCAGGGCACCCACCTTCGAGATGTTCGATGAGCAGACTCAGCTCGGCGTCGGCACGCTGTCTGGAAACGAGCTCAGACGTGCTGACCGCTCCAAGGAAGCTATCATCGTCGGTGGTGTCTTGCGGAGGAGGTTCGACGGGAGCGCGTGACAAACTATCAGCGTCGGTGTGTTTCCGGCCTGACTTGTAGGTGACGGTGAAATCGAATTCCTGCAGGCGTAATGCCCAACGTGCTAGGCGGCCGCAAGGGTCCTTTAAATTTTTCAGCCAGCACAGCGAGTGGTGGTCGGTGACGACACAAAACGGTCTGCCATACAGGTATGGGCGGAACTTGGCGGCGGCCCAGACTACCGCTAAGCATTCCTTTTCCGTTGTAGAGTAGTTCAACTCAGCACGCGACAGTGCGCGGCTGGCGTAGGCAATTACTTTGTCGACACCGTTTTGCCGCTGAACTAGAACGGCGCCAAGACCGACGTTGCTCGCATCCGTGTGCACCTCCGTGTCGGCATCTTCGTTGAAATGTGCCAGGATGGGCGGTGATTGGAGTCGGCGTCGTAACTCGTCGAAGGCAGTCTGTTGTTCGTTGCCCCAGGAAAATGACGTGTCATCACGGGTTAGGAGCGTCAGAGGGCTGGCGAGCTGGGCGAAGTTTCTAATGAACCGGCGATAATAGGAACACAGGCCCAGAAAACGTCGGACTTCTTTTTTGTGGGCGGGGACCGGAAAGGCAGCAACGGCAGCAAGCTTCTCTGGGTCAGCTCGGATTCCATCAGCACTAATGACGTGCCCGAGGAACTTCAATTCGGTGAACCCAAAGTGGCATTTTTCTGGTTTGAGGGAGAGGTTGGCGGATCGAACGGCTTCGAGGACACTCCTGAGGCGGTGCAGATGTTCTGTGAACGTTGCGGAAAAAATGATGACATCATCAAGATAAACAAGACAGGTCTGCCACTTCAAACCTGTGAGAACGGTGTCCATCATTCTTTGGAACGTGGCGGGAGCACAGCAGAGCCCGAATGGGAGGACGCGAAATTCATACAGCCCGTCCGGTGTGATGAAGGCGGTTTTCTCACGGTCCCTCTCATCAACTTCTATCTGCCAGTAACCACTTCTGAGGTTGACCGAAGAGAAGTACTTGGCTTGACGAAGTCGGTCGAGGGAGTCGTCGATACGCGGGAGCGGATACACGTCTTTCTTAGTCACACTGTTGAGCTTCCTGTAGTCGACACAGAATCGTAGTGTCCCGTCTTTCTTCTTCACGAGGACGACAGGAGACGACCACGGACTGCTTGACGGTTGGATGACGCCGTCTGTGAGCATCTCTTCGACCTGTGTTTGGATAGCATCCCTCTCACGAGGAGACACACGATAGGGCTGCTGATGGATGGGTCGGGCTCCATCATGCGTGATAATGCGGTGTTTGACTATCGACGTTTGTCGCACTTTAGACGATGACGTGAAACACGCACCAAACTCGCGCAAGAGGTCCTGGAGTTGCCTCTTTTCAGCGGGTGGAAGGCCTGAATTGATGTCTACGTTGGTGACCGCTTCGGCGTCAGCTCTAGGTGTACCCTCCTCGCAAGCAAAGCATTCGGCCACTTCCTGGACATGGTCGACATAAGCAATGGCTGTGCCACGAAACAGGTGTCGATGCTCATTGGAGAAGTTGGTGACAAGGACCTCTGTACAACCGTCATGAAGGGATCCAAGGCCCCGTGCCACCGCAACTCCCTTAGTTAGTACGAGGGAGACATTAGGCTCGACAACCCGGAGTCCCCTATGTGGCTCGTCACAGGTAACTTTAGCGAGAATGCTGGCACGTGGTGGCACCGTAACATTATCGTCGGCGACTCGCAGGGCGGGCCGAGAACCCTGGTGCGCAGGTTCTTCTGTGGCCATGGCGGTAGAAAACGTCACCAAGCGATTCGGGAGGTCTATGATAGCACCGTGCTCGCGAAGAAAGTCGATGCCAAGGATGACATCGCGAGAACATTCGCGCAGAACGAGAAAAGTGGCAACGAATGTGCAGCCTCGAACCGTAACCTGGGCCGCACACATACCGAGTGGTGCGACAAGATGTCCGCCTGCCGTACGTATGTCGGGACCGTCCCAGGGTGTCGTCACTTTTTTCAGGGCCGTCGCAAGCCGTCCGCTAAAGATAGAGTAATCTGCGCCCGTATCGACCAACGCGCTGACCTCCTTTGTGTCGACGAGAACAGGGATATCCAAGGAGACCCTGCCTTCGGCGCGGCCCGTCGATGGCTGTTGTGGATGATTCAGTCGGTGCGGCGGCGGAGGCTGGTCGGCGACTGGGGTTGCGTTCTCGGAGCAATTCAAGCGGCGCGTTGGGGGAAACTCCTCGGCGATGCGGCGTCCGGCGTCGGGGCGATTGGGTCGGTGCGGCGGCGGAACCGGGTCGGCGATTGGGGTTGCGGCATCGCGGCGATACGAGAGACGCGTCGGGGAAAACTGTGCAGTGATGCGGCGTGCGACGTCGGGGCGATTCAGTTGCTGCTGCGGTGGAAGCTTTGCGTCGGAACGGTGTTCGGCGGCCTCGCCTCCAAAGGCCGCCGGAGCTAGTTTTCCCGACGAGGGCTCGAGGAACCACGTTGTCCTGAGGCGAAACGGGACCCAGAGGGCGAAGACCGGCGTGGAGAAGGCGATCGCGACTCGCGGCGCGGAGGAGACGGTGAACTACGCTGACGGGTCACATACTCGGCGATATCTTGAGGGCGCTCTCCAGGGCGTGGACGGGGGCTGTCGATAGAAAAGCCGCGTAGTCCCATTTCGCGATAGGGGCACCGCCGGTAGAGATGGCCGGCCTCACCACAGTGGTAGCAGAGCGGTCGTTGATCCGGAGTGCGCCAGAGGTCAGTCTTCCGCGGTGCCTGGCGCCGATCCGCCCAGTAAGGAGTCGGCTGGGCAGAGTGCACCGCGACCAATGGTGCGGTGTAAGGCGAAGGCCCAGCAGGTGGGGCCGCGCGCCGCACGACGTCCGCGTACGTGACAGGCTGGACAGGAGTCGGATACGGCGAGGGAACGTATGGAGTCGGTTGCGACGCCGGCGCAACTGCAGCGTCTTGTGCAGTGAGTGCCTGCCGGACTTCTTCGCGGATGACGCTGGTGACGGAATCGACGCGAGGGGCAAAGGTTGCTTGAAGGTGCTGCAGCTCCTCGCGGACCACGGAACGGATAATTTCGCGAAGGGAGGCCGGATTCATCCTGGGATCATGGTCGAACCGCTCCAACGTTGATAGAGTCGACGTTGGACGCAGTTGCCGGTCGTACTGATGGTATCTCTGCTGCAGCAATTTCTCCATGTGCACGGCGTCGGCCAGAAACTCCGCGACGGTGTTGGGCGGGTTCCGCACGAGGCCGGAAAAGAGCTGGTCTTTTACGCCGCGCATCAGGTGCCGCAGCTTTTTTTCTTCAGGCATGGCCGGATCGGCGCGATGGCAAAGACGCGTCACATCCTCGACGTACATGGCAACGCCCTCGTTGGGGAGCTGAATTCTAGAGGAAAGGGTACGCTCTGCGCTCTCCCGGCGGTCGCTGTTGGCGTAGGTAATAGTTCCCTAGGTCTTGGTGTTCCGAGACAAAACAAGCGGTTGAAGTCTTTGAGGTCTTTGAAGCGGTTGAAGTAAGCGGCTGGTCCTTTGCGAACCTCGGCTGTACGGTAACTGTTCCTCACACGCGCTAAGCGCAGTTCAGCAGCGCTTCTGCTCGTACTTGAACATTTTGAAACAGAGCGTGTCAAACGTCTTCAAATTTTCGCTGATGAGTCTGTGGACAAGATCAGAAGATCTATTTGAGCGCCTTTTCAAATTCCTTCTTTGAGTACTGCCTGGCTGTACGCTTTGCTGAAGTCGTTTCGTCTACAACGGCTGAAATTGTTGCTATTGAGGTGAGTATATGGAAGCAAGGGCCTTGTCCTGCTGAACCATGTTGTGATCATGACGGATTCAAAATCTGGCCTTAAAAGGTTAGAGGATCGGTTTCCTACTGACGCCTTGTCTCTTAGCTCTCTACGCATGGTGCATAATCTCACACCTCACACCTAGAAGTCATAGGGAACGAGGTGGCGGACAGCCCCGCCCAAAAAGCGCTGTCAGGTAATCCATCAACAAAAGGCCCTCAAGATGGAAAGAATTTCTTTAGAGCAACAGTGCCTCATCCATTTCAGTGCCCTGCGGAGTTCACCCAAGAAGCCACGTGAAGCCAAAGTTCTGAAATGATCCCAAGCAACTTTACTACATCGCATACGCACTGGCTCCGTTCACACCGCTGTTTGGATGCATAAGACAGGCCTGTCATCGTCTCAGTTATGTTCCACATGTGGTGTGTGTCGGGAAATAGGATAATATCTCATGGGCTGTCCAGTGTACAACGCGAAAAGCAGTGCGTTGTTAACTTCGCTCAAGAAGACAGGAGCCCCTCACAGCTCACTTCAGTGCATTGGCTACCCGCGCGGGAATGCGTCAAGTGCAAAGGAGGCTGCTCGCCTAATTATAAAGTTGCTCCAGGACTCGGATCTGTACTCCAGATGGTGACAGCAGGAGTTGAATACTTTATATTATGGATGATTGTGTGTTTATCTATGTAGCTCAGCCGTGTCTCAGGTATGCGCCTGATCTGTGCACCTTATTTAACAATTAAATGTTGCTACGGTGGAGCGATCGCCGGCATTATCCGCAAGGCTAATCCTACCTGTAGCATGCATCAGCCTCAATATCTCAACTTCTTCGGTGTTCCTGCCCCTCAACTCGAAGTAGAAACAGTCAGCTTCAGCTGCTCTTCAGCCGGGTCAGCGGTGGAATGCTAACGCTTCTCTGCCGGTAATGGCGCTTAGGATGGTCAGAGGGCAGCAAGCACGACAGGACTCAACTGTTGCCGCAGTTGTGCTCAAAATGGTGGTTCCACGGGGAGACCTTCGGTTGCGAGCACTGGTGACCTCGGGAACTGTAGGGCGCTTGGGACGACTAGCGAAAACGCGGTTGGCCTTGGCGCTGTGGCTCAACAAAATGTATCTGTTGCGATGAGTTACGCGCACTACAGAGGTTACTTTACGTGCAAGCCTCTCGGAAACGAATGTGTTCTGGCGTGATATAGCCAGAATTTTTTGTTCCACAGCGGCGAAGTTAACCGTGTTTTCGATGACCGAAAAACTTACATCGTTAGTACATATGGTATGGTACACGCATCTCAGCAGTTAAAAAATCTTACAGTAATAGTTAGAGTTAAACATTCAATATTAGTTAACCAGCCTGCTAGTTGGCACGTCTTAGCTGTATTCCGGCGACCTACACCGGCAGTGCTTCGCAAAAAAAGTGGTCGTCTAACTAAAAAAGCCTATATATAAAAAAATTGCCTACAATTTTAGGTGAGATACCCTGCGTAGCGAATACCTAAGTGTATATCTACTTTTGTACGATATGGGGCTTGATTCATTATAATGAGTTACTGTGCGAGCCTGCCACCATAAATATAGAAAAACCGCACATTACCAGTTGGTAAATTGTAATATAACACATGAGCCGTACGGAGTAAGATATTGTTTAGCTGTTCCCGAGATCTTCTGGTCGATTTTAGGCCTAAAGTGTCAAGGGCAGAGGGTGCTATGATTACGGCTGTAACTTCTTGCTTTCCATTTTATAACATATCGAGCACATGAAGAGTGTGGCGCATAGCATGCTTTATTCATCATCAATGTTTCAGTACCTACGCGAAAAGAGAACACAAAAATTTAATTCGCTGGCTTCAGAAGCTTTTACTAGCGCGTTTGATAATTTAAAGTTAGAAATGGAGAGCCGACAGCTTTTTGAGTATTTCGAGTTGGAGGTGCAATGATGCCATTTATGAATTAAGCGTTAACTTGTTAGCACTCGCAGTAGCATGAAAAGTAGTCCATTTAATAAAGCCGATACACTTATAAAGGTCAGTAAAAATATTGTGCTATTTTACTCTGCTGTGTCCTGTAACTGCTTCGCGAAGGACACAAGAATTGCTGATGATGGGTGAACGATCACGATGAAAAGGTTTTTTTTGGAACATTTTGAGAACAGATTGGCCAACAATATAACAGAGGGAATGCAATCTACCGAAAATATTTCATCGCAAGAGAAAGCACGTCTGCGATGATCGCCACAAAACTGACACACGAATGCTGGCAGTTGAAATAAATTGTCTTTATTTAAAATCCATTTTTCAACGGTAACACCGGATAAACTTTCTCGCCGAACGTTAACAGTAGTGAGAAAAAAACAAAATACGGCTGTAAATTGAGGACTTTGACTTCAGCTGCCTGAAGGAGAAGGGTATGTGCGTTCATGTGAGGTCGAGTGGTATTACATGTGTCCTGGTGGCGTACGAAATATCTTGGCTTAAGCCTTGGCCTTGCCGATGATATAGGGGGCTGGGCGGACCACACCAACTGGGGCGAAGTGGTGACCGTAGGGGGAGGGGGTGGCAGCCACGGTGAACTGAGCTGGGTGCACAGCCTGGACGACGACTGGCTTCACGGCGGCGACCTTGACGGCAACAGGCTTGGCCACGACTGGGGCGACCTCGACGGCGGCGGAAGAGTAAAGAGCGTCGGCTGGGCTGGAGGTCTTGGTTCCGGGCTCGTTGGTCTCAACGGTGGCGTGGAAGCCCTCGGCGTCGGCGGTATACCTGACGGTACGGGCGATGCCGTTGGCGTCGGTGTAGCTGTAGGAACCGACCTTGAAGTTGTTGGCGTCACCGGTCTCCTCGCGGGTCAGGCGGGTGCCGAACTCATCGGTGGTGTCGTAGCTGAAGCTGTATGGCTGCGGTGGCTGTAAGAGTGAAGCCAAACGAAGGCATCAATTTAACTGCCTTTCTTCATTCCCTTATCCGAAATTGCGCACGGTCTATAATCTTCGAATTCAAAGCTTCTATTTCTTACTGCAGCATCATACCGCTCTATTGAGTCAATGTTGGATGTTGTTGAGTCAATGTTGGATGAAGATAACGTACATGGCAATACGAAGCGATAGTGACGCTCGTGCATGCGTAGTGTACCTGTTTTGCTGTGACTTTACTTCGGCCGAAGTATTTCTAGCTAGGGCGACAAAGGCGCTCTTTACTGCTTACTTGTGAAACAAAGAAAACGCTTGCACCAAATATTTGCTGTTCATGTTCCAGCAGTCAGAATAATTAAATAAAGTTTTGGGCTAAACAATCTAACCCCCAAGACATCAGGACGTGGCGCACGTCCTCACACCTTCCGCAATGTGAGGGTAGACTGTAATTAACTTTTATAGAAAGCAACTAAGAATGTAATTGGGTTTTACAAAAGCAACGCAAAACTTAAACTTTTTGATCATGCTAAATTAGACACTTGATAATGCTTTAGTAAGGAAGGTTTAGGTATGTTGTTAAAACGCAGGCATATAAATGTTCTTTGCAATTGGAACAAAACAGCTCTTAGAAAATACGGCACGGCATATCTAAACTTAGACACCCAGTTAATCCCTCACAACGCTCGCTTTGGACGCTTTGAAATCAAATTGGATATATTCCGGCTGACACAGAAGAAGTAAACGCAAATCGCAACTTACGAATTCTTCAACCAGAGCAGAGGCAGCAATAGCCACAAGGCAGCAGAGGAGGATCTGCAAATGGACGTAATGGGGGTGAGTATACCGTCAGTTTTCATGACAACGCAGCGATGGAGAATAATTAGCCAACGCGAGAGTTTCAAAGACGATCTTTCACTGCACCTTGGCGAACATGGTGGTTGCCTGAAGGAATGGTGTTGCTCTTTCGTGATGAGAACAAGACTGACCCTCCAGAGTGAAGAGACGCGCTTTTATACCCGACCCAAGATGCATTCTCGAAACATTTCAAAACGTAGTAAGAGTGGGGGGCAATCAGAAGATAGAAAATTTAAAGAAGATTCTAATCACCTGGATCATGAAAGTGAGAGTTGACGCCGTCCGACACTGCACCGCCCTCGCCCCTCAGTTATTGGACGTGCGTCGTTTCGCATGGCGGGAGAATGTCACTGATTCTTGTTTGGGCAGTTCTTCGCTCTGCTCCTTTCTTTCTTTCCTTGAGTGCTTTGATAAGGTTGCTACTTGCGGTCTATTTTCCCAGGATTCATTCCGGCCTTTTTTTGCATATTAATTGTTTTTGACGCTCTCTCTCTCGGCTTTTCCTAGATGTGGATGCCCGTGAAAATTGCTTTAGTGCGTGTCTGCGCAGTTGAATGACCATTTGTACTCGTCGCTTGGCTTCAAAGGCCTTGCATTCTTGGTTGTGGCTAGCATGTGTGTGAATAAGAAAGCTGACTATTAGTGGTGTCTTTGCACGCAATGAGTCATATTACTTGTTTTTGTTTATCTCGCGTGCTTACACAGAAGGACATATTGTTCAAACTGCGGTTGGTGGTATGGTAAATCAATTTAAATCGTTGTGGCTTTGTTATGTTACGAGTACTTTTGCTCCGTGATTAGGATACTGATTGTACACTTCAAAGAAATCGTGGGTTGCCTTCATGTTGGAAATGCTGCACTGAGACTCCATGCAATGTCGTGGAAGTGAGAAAAACAAAATATTTAATGGAGAATTTCCAAGTAAGCTGCGATTCGCCGATGACCTTGCCTTGCTAAGTCACCCAGGAGATGAACTGCAAACCATGATAAATGTATTAGACAGGCAGAGCACAACGGTGTGTCTAAAAGGTAACATTCAGAATACCAAAGTAGGGTTCAACAGCCTCTCGCAAAGGCACAGCAGTTCACAATCGGTAGCGAAGTGCTGGAAGTAATAATAGAATATGTCTGTAAGGTCAGTAGTGTGTGCTTATCAGATGCTTATTGCGGGTTTTGGTGAGGTCATGAAATTCTATTTAAAAATATTCTTCATGCGAAAAGTATACAACATGTGTACCTTACCGGAACTCACATAAGGGGCAGGAATTTGGAGGCTAAGGATTTTGGTTGAGCCTAAGTTAAGGACAAAACATCCAGCTATAGAAAGAAAAATGGTAGATGTAACTTTAAGAGACCGGAAGCGGGCAGAGTAGGTGAGCGAACATAGTTGATGACATTCTAGTCGAAATCAAGAGGAAGAAATGGGCTTGGGTAGGGCATGTAATACGAAGGCAAGAAAACCGCTGGTCCTTGCACTGCAAAAGACAGCGTTTGAGGTTGGCATAATGGCACGGCAGTCATTATGTCTCGCTAGTTGGCAGTCAAACTATTAGCGCTTTTGTTTTCAGCTGTATGAAAAGGCGCGATTGGGTCGCTTAGTCAGCAGGCACAGATAAAAGTAAAAAACTTGTACGGTGCGGTTTTAAAGTTGCATCTGCTGCCTGCGTTAGGAGCAAACCTTGTCCATTCTTGCTCGCAGTCATGTAGTACGAGAATAAACTTAGCACGGTTAGGTTTTGTAGTTATCAGAGGGGTACTCGTTAGCCTTTGGTTACCGTATTTACTCGCATATAGGTCAACCTTTTTTTTTCAGAAATGTTGCCCATAATTAGTTATCGACCATATTCGTGACCAAAAAACCTCGACCTATATTCGAGACGCAGGTCTTCATCATCATCATGGGGGTACACAGGGCATTGCTGTTTGTACCCGCATTGCTCTTTTGCTCATATCTGTGGTCTCATCGTGGCAGACAGCTTAGGAAGCAGTATATTTTGGCGTTCTGAGTAGGAGTAGTGGTAGTAAAGCACGGGAAACTTTGGAGGTGTACCACATAAGAAAAATAGGAAAAAGTTGTGTCAGCCATACATCTGTGAATCTTTTTAAAGCTGAGATTTCATACATTGAGCACTTTTGTCGATTGCACATCAGGTTTCTTTCTTAGCATGCCTAGGTTTCTGTATATTTGCTCGCTTTTCAGAGATTAAAGTCAGACGAAGTGTGCGCTTGTCCTACGTCGTATGTGCAATGCTTTTCAAAAGTTATGGGTCGACTTATATGCGGATAATTTTTCTTAATTTCTCGGCGAGCGAAATGTATAGGGTCGACCTATATGCGAGTAAATACAGGTAGGTTTGGTTTATGGGGGTTTAACGTGCCAAAGCGACTCAAGCTATAAGGGGCACCGTAGCGGAGGGCTCCGAAAATTTCGACCACCTGGAGCTCTTTAACGTGCGCAGACATTACGCACTAGGCGGGCCTCTAGAAATTCGCTTCTATGGAAATTCGACCACTGTAGGCGGGATCGAACCGGCGTCTTTCGGGTCAGCAGCCGAGCGCCATATCAATTGAGCTACTGTTCGTTAGCCTTTGACTCCAAGAACGCCTGTATATGGCCTGCATGTGTTTATGTACTTTTACTAGATATGCTGATTGATCGATCAAAGTCAATTACTATGTTCGCCTGCAAACAGAAGTATATAAAATCCATTATCTGATCCTAAATACTGATAGAAAGTGTTTCACTTAGGCCTTTAGACAATTTAAAAAAAGACTTTTCGAGTTAGAAGAGTGTTTTTTTTCTCGGAATAGCATTGTAAGTGGTGCAGTTCATCAGAATAAAGTTAGGACCTGCTATCTGTCAGATTGGGTAACTGATATTGAATAGTTATCTTTTCAACCATCATGTCCAGTATTTGAAAATTGGAAAAATTGTAAGATATTTTGTGGAAATATTGGAGGTAATGGTTCATTCATGTGATATGTAGTAAAATCATTCTTTGAGAGTGTTTCCATAGATTGCATTGAACTGTGAAGATTGCCATCAGAAAACAATAGGGAACGATTTTGACGATACCAAAAACATTCATCTTGAAGTAGAAATATTATAGTGCAAAGAAAGAAACGGTCAAGAGAGACGAAACACACGCACAAGCGCTTGTGTGTGTGTGTTATATTAGTTAACCAGCCTGCTATTTGGCACGTTTTAGCTGTATTCCGACGACCTACACCGACAGTGCTTTGCCGAAAAAAGCGGGCATATAACTGCAAGAGCCTATTTTTAAAAAAGTTGTCTAAAATTTTAGGTTAGATTCCCTGCGTAGCGAATACCTAAGCATACGAAGGGGTACCCAAAAGAAACCGGACTTATTTTTGTTTGAACTTATTTTTTCACATTTTCAGCATAGACCTTCAATATCCTTCAAAGTACTCTCCACTTACAATGATACGTTTGTCGAATCTTTCATTCCATTTTTCAAAACATTGTTTAAATTCATCTTTTGTGGTGCTTGACAGTCCTTCCGTCGTTTTTTTCTTCACCTCAGCAACATCAGCGAAACGCTTTCCATTCACCTGTCTTTTCATTCTACGAAACAAAGAAAGTAGCACGTGGCAAGGTCGGGTGAGTATGAGGGTTAAGGAACAGAGGTCATGCCATTTTGGTCCGAATTTGTCGTACAGACAGGGCTGTGTGAGCAGGGGCATTGCCGTGGTGGAAAAACCAGTCACCCGTCTGCCACAAATCAGGCCGCTTCCACCGAACACTGTTGCCCAATCTTTTCAAAACATACAAGCAGAAAGCCTGTTAACTCTCTGACCCTACGGAGAAAATTCTGAATGGACGACTCTTCTCACGTCGAAAAAACAAATCAGCATTGTTTTGAGGTTTGATTTCACCTGGCGAGCTTCCTTGAGGCGAGGTGAATTTGAAGTTTTGCATTGGCATGACTGTTGCTTTGATTCAGGATTTAATTCAGGAACACTTGAGTTGTCCCCATAGCATCGTCCTTGAACATCTTTCTGAATATTTCAAGAGTTTCCGTTCCACTTTTGTCGAGAAAAAATCAGAATTTCACCGGCGCACGCTGTTCATGAAAATCAGCCATTACAAAAACGACGCTCACACAAAACAGTCGTCACTCTAAAACTCAGCCTAAACTAGCCTGACCTCCTTCAGCGACGGCACTCGGCTTACTGACTCTGAAATGTTCGTTCTATACACTCCTAGCGGCAAAACGCGGTAAAACAGAAGCTGTGCCGATTCAAAAAATTATTCCGGTTTCTTTTGGGTACCCCCTCGTATATGTATTTTTGCGCGATATGGGGCTTGGTCCATTATAAAGAGTTACTGTTTGAGCCGGCCGCCTTAAATATAGACAAACCGCACATTACCAGTTGGTAAATTGTATTATAACACATAGAGTGTAGGGAAAAGATATTGTTTAGCTCTTCCCGGGATCTTCTGTTTGATTTATGCCTAAAGTGTCAAGGGCAGAGAGTGCTATGATTAGGGCTGTAACTTTTTGCTTTCTTTTTTATAACATATCGAGCGCATGAAGAGTGTGGCGCTTAGCATGCTTTATTCATCATCAATGTTTCAGTACCTACGCGAAAAGTGAACACAAAAATTTAATTCCCTGGCTTCAGGAGCTTTTACTAATGTGTTTGATAATTTACAGAGAGAAATGGAGAGCCGAAAGCTTTTTGTATATTTCCCATGGAAGGGGCAATGATACCATTTATTAATTAACCGTTAACTTGTTAGCACTTGTAGTAGGCTGCAAAGAAGCCCATTTAATAAAGCCGATACACTTTTAAAGGTGAGTAAAAAATATTCTGTTAAGTATTTTCCTCTGCTATGTCCTGTAACTGCTTCGCGAAGGACACAAGAATTGCTGATGGTGCGTGTACGATCCCGATGAGAAGCCTCTTTTTCGAACATTTTGAGAACAGATTGACCAACAATGTACGAGAGTGAATGCGATGTACCCAAAATACTTCATCGCAGGAGAAAGCACATCTGCGATGGTCGTCACCAAACTGCCACAAGAATGCTGGCAGTTGAAATAAATTGTCTTTATTTAAAGTCCATTTTTCAACCGTAACACCGGATAAACTTTCTCGACGAACGTTAACACTAGTGAGAAACAACAAAATATGGCTGTGAATTGAGGGCTTTGACTTCAGCTGCCTGATAGGAGAGGGTATGTGTGTTCGTGTGAGGTCGACTGGTATTACATGTGTCCTGGTGGCGTACGAAGTATCTTCGCTTAAGCCTTGGCCTTGCCGATGATGTAGGGGGCTGGACGGACCACACCAACTGGGGCGAAGTGGTGGCCGTAGGTGAAGGGGGTGGCAGCCACGGTGAACTGAGCTGGGTGCACAGCCTGGACGACGACTGGCTTCACGGCGGCGACCTTGACGGCAACGGGCTTGGCCACGACTGGGGCTGCAGCGACTGGGGCTACCTCGACGGCGGCGGAAGTATAAAGAGCGTCGGCTGGGCTGGAGGTCTTGGTTCCGGGCTCGTTGGTCTCAACGGTGGCGTGGAAGCCCTCGGCGTCGGCGGTGTACCTGACGGTACGGGCGATGCCGGCGGCGTCGGTGTAGCTGTAGGAGCCGACCTTGAAGTTGTTGGCGTCACCGGTCTCCTCGCGGGTCAGGCGGGTCCCGAACTCATCGGTGGTGTCGTAGCTGAAGCTGTATGGCTGGGGTGGCTGTAAGAGTGAAACCAAACGAGGGCATCTATTTAACTGCCTTTCTACATTCCCTTATCCAAAATGGCGCACAGTGCCTATAGTCTCCTAATTCAAAGCTTCTATTAGTTACTGCTTCATCATGCCGTACTGTTGAGTCAATGTTATATTTTGAGAAAAGATAACGTTCATGGCAATGGATGAGGTGCGTTTCCAGCTTCAGCGCAGAGGCTCATGGGGAAGTCCTCTGCTGCAGCTACTTCCGGTTCCAAATTTCTCCCTCCTGGCCGCTTGATTAGCGGCAGTCGCTGTCTTAATTGGCGTCTTACACTAATTTATTTCCACTGCAACACCTCCGATTGTATTGCATGATCGCATGACCAACTATACCTCGACTCTGTTCTACTTCGTAGCATATTTTCGCATGAAATACAACAAAAATAATGCAAACGGTAAGAGGTTTTCTATGCGTATGCATTGCGATGTGTTGAGGCGCGCTGTGGGTACGGTTGCATGTATGGATAGTGTGCTAACTCTCTGGTAGCTTTTACACGCTTTGAGGCAAATACATCTATCGTTTACGAAATTGTGCAAGCTCAGCCTTCGTTGCCTTCGTGATGCAGCAAAAAAAAAGTTAATATCTAACGACTGAAGCGTTAAACTACTTCAACCGCGCACAACTGCCGTGCATGTCCAGAACAGCCAGCCTACGCTGGCAATATTATAACCACGAGGAAACACTTGTACTTTCGCAATCGGCATACACAGCACGCGCTGATCTTACGGTGGTGCTTGCAATACACAACGCCACAGCACAAATAGATTAGCGAATAAACGATGCACGAATGCACGGCAATTGCTATTCAGGGGGCAGTGCGTGGGAGAAATTTGGAATCGGAAGTAGTTGGCAGACGATTTTCACATAGTTGTTTGCATTCACTTAGAAAAAGCACCTCACCTATACGAAGCGATAGTGACGCTCCTGCATGCGTAGTGTAGCTGTGTTCCTGTGACTTTACTTCGGCCGAAGTATTTCTAGCTAGGGCGACAAAGGTGCTCTTTACTGCTTACTTGTAAAACAAAGAAGACTCTTGCACTAAATATTTGCTGTTCATGTTCCAGCAGTCAGATTAATTAAATGAAGTTTTGGGCTAAGCGCTCTAACCCCGAAGACATCAGGACATGGCGCACGTCCTCATACCTTGCGCAATATGAGGGTAGACTGTAATTAACTTTTATAGAAAGCAACTAAACATGAAATTAGGTTTTACAAAAGCAACGCAAGGCTCAAACTTTCTGTTCATGCTAAATAAGACGCTTGATAATGCTTTCGTAAGGAAGGTTGAGGAATGTTGTTAAAACGCAGGCATATAAATGTTCTTTTCTATTGGAGCATCACAGCTCTTAGAAAATACGGCACGGCATATCTAAACATAGAAACCCAGTCAATCCCTCACAACACTCGCTTTGGACGCTTTGAAATCAAATTGGGTATAGTCCGGCTGACAGAGAAGAAGTAAACGCAAATCGCAACTTACGAATTCTTCAACCAGAGCAGAGGCAGCAATAGCCACAAGGCAGCAGAGGAGGATCTGCAAATGGACGTAATGGGGGTGAGTATACCGTCAGTTTTCATGACAACGCAGCGATGGAGAATAATTAGCCAACGCGAGAGTTTCAAAGACGATATTTCACTGCACCTTGGCGAACATGGTGGTTGCTTGAAGGAGCGGTGTTGCTCTTTCGTGATGAGAACAAGACTGACCCTCCAGAGTGAAGAGACGCGCTTTTATACCCGACCCAAGATGCATTCTCGAAATATTTGAAAACGTAGTAAGCGTGGGGGGCTACCAGAAGAAAGAAAAATTAAAGAAGATACTAATCACCTGGATCATGAAAGTGAGAGTGGACGCCGTCCGACACTGCACCGCCCTCGCCCATCAGTTATTGGACGTGCGTCGTTTCACATGGCGGCAGAAAGTCACTGATTCTTGTTTGGGCAGTTCTTCGCTCTCCTCCTTTCTTTCTTTCCTTGTGTGCTTTGATAAGGCTGGTACTTGCGGTCTTTTTTCCCAGGATCCGTTCCGGCCTATTTTTGCATAGTAATTGTTTTTCACGCTCTCTCTCTCGGCTTTTTTTAGATGTGGATGCCCGTCAAAATTGCTTTAGTGCGTGTCTGCGCACTTGAATGACCATTTGTACTCGTCGCTTGGCTTCAACAGCCTTGCATTGTTGGTTGTGGCTAGCATGTATGTGAGTAAGAAAGCTGACTATTAGTGGTGTCTTTGCACGCAACTGGTCATATTACTTGATTGTGTTTATCTCGTGTGCTTACACAGAAGGAGATGTTGATCAAACTGCGTTTGGTGGTATGGTAAATCAAATTAAATGGTTGTGGCTTTGTTATGTTACGAGTACTTTTGCTCCGTGATTAGGATACTGATTGTACACTTCAAAGAAATCGTGGACTGCCTTCATGTTGGAAATGCTGCACTGAGACTGCATGCAATGTCGTGGAAGTAAGAAAAATAAAATAGTTAATGGAGAATTTCCAAGTAAGCTGCGATTCGCCGATGACCTTGCCTTGCTAAGTTACCTAGGAGATGAACTGCAAACCATGATAAATGTATTAGACGGGCAGAGTACAACGGTGTGTCTAAAAATTAACATGCAGAATACCAAAGTAGTGTTCAACAGCCTCTCGCAAAAGCACAGCAGTTCACAATCGGTAGCGAAGTGCTGGAAGTGATAAGAGAATACGTCTACTAAGGTCAGTAGTGTGTGCTTATCCAGATCATGAGAGGGAAATAACTAGAATAAGAATGGGTGGAATGCTTATTGCGGGTTTTGTGAGGTCATGAAATTCTATTTAAAAATATCTCTCAAGCGAAAAGTATACAACACGTGTATCTTTCCGGGACTCACATAAGGAACAGGAATTTGGAGGCTAAGGATTTTGATTCAGCCTAAGTTAAGGACAAAACATCCAGCTATGGAGAGAAAAAGGGTAGATGTAACTTTAAGAGACCGGAAGCGGGCAGAGTAGGTGAGCGAACAAATATGGTTGATGACATTCTAGTCGAAACAAGAGGAAGAAATGGGCTTGGGTAGGGCATGTAATACGAAGGCAAGAAAACCGCTGGTCCTAGCACTGGAAAAGACAGCGTCTGTGGTTGGCATAATGGCACGGCAGTCATTATGTCTCGCGAGTTGTCAGCCAAACTATTAGCACTTGTGTTTTCAGCTGTATGAAAAGGCGCGATTGGGTCGCTTAGTCAGCAGGCTCAGATAAAAGCAAAAAAATTGTACGGTGAGGTTTTAAAGTTGCATCTGCTGCCTGCATTAGGAGCAAACCTTGTCCATTCTTGCTCGGAGTCATGTAGTACGAGAATAAACTTAGCACGGTTAGGTTTTGTAGTTATCAGAGGGGTACTCCGTTAGCCTTTGGTTACCGTATTTACTCGCATATAAGTCAGCCTTTCTTTTTTTTTTCAGAAATGTTGCCCATAATTAGTTATCGACCATATTCGTGACCAAAAAACCTCGACCTATATTCGGGACGCAGGTCTTCATCATCATCATGGGGGTGCACACAGGGCATTGCTGTGTGTACCCGCATTGCTCTTTTGCTTATATCTGTGGTCTTATCGTGGCAGACAGCTTAGAAAGCAGTATATTTTGGCGTTCTGAGTAGGAGTAGTGGTAATAAAGCACGGGAGATTTTGGAAGTGTACCACATAAGAAAAATAGGAAAAAGTTGTGTCAGCCATACATCTGTGAAATTTTATAAACCTGAGATTTCATACATTGAGCACTTTTGTCGATTGCACATCAGGTTTCTTTCTCCGCATCCCTAGGTTTCTGTATATTTCCTCGCTTTTCAGAGATTAAAGTCAGACGAAGTGTGCGCTTGTCCTACGTCGTATGTGCATGCTTTTCAAAAGATATGGGTCGCCTTATGTGCGGATAATTTTTCTTAATTTCTCGGCCAGCGAAATGTATAGGGTCGACCTATATGCGAGTAAATACAGGTAGGTTTGGTTTATGGGGGTTTAACGTCCCAAAGCGACTCAAGCTATAAGGGACACCGTAGCGGAGGGCTCCGAAAATTTCGACCACCTGGAGCTCTTTAACGTGCGCAGACATTACGCACTAGGCGGGCCTCTAGAAATTCGCCTCTATGGAAATTCGACCACTGTGGGCGGGATCGAACCCGCGTCTTTCGGGTCAGCAGCCGAGCGCCATATCAATTGAGCTACTGTTCGTTAGCCTTTGACTCCAAGAACGCCTGTATATGGCCTGCATGTGTTTATGTACTTTTACTAGATATGCTGATTGATCGATCAAAGTCAATTACTATGTTCGCCTGCAAACAGTATATAAAATCCATTACCGGATCCTAAATACTGATACAAAGTGTTTCACTTAGGCCTTTAGACAATTTAAAGAAAGACTTTTCGAGTTAGAAGAGTGCTTTTTTTCTCGGAATAGCATTGTAAGTGGTGCAGTACATCACAATAAAGTTAGGACCTGCTATCTATCAGATTGGGTAACTGATATTGAATAGTGATCTTTTCAACCATCATGTCCAGTATTTGAAAATTGGAAAAGTTGTAAGATATTTTATGGTAATATTGGAGGTAATGGTTCATTCATCTGATATGTAGTAAAATCTTTCTTTGAGAGTGTTTCCATAGATTGCATTGAACTGTTAAGATTGCCATCAGAAAACAATAGGGAACGATTTTGACGATACCAAAAACATTCATCTTGAAGTAGAAATGTTATAGTGGAAAGAAAGAAACGGTCAAGAGAGACGAAACACACGCACAAGCGCTTGCGTGTGTGTTATATTATTTAACCAGCCTGCTATTTGGCCCGTTTTAGCTGTATTCCGAAGACCTACACCGACAGTGCTTTGCCGAAAAAAGCGGGCGTATAACTGCAAGAGCCTATTTTTAAAAAAGTTGTCTAAAATTTTAGGTTAGATGCCCTGCGTGGCGAATACCTAAGCATATATGTATTTTTGCACGATATGGGGCTTGGTCCATTATAAAGAGACACTGTTTGAGCCGGCCGCCTCAAATATAGAAAAACCGCACATTACCAGTTGGTAAAGTGTAATATAACACATGGGCTGTAGGGAAAAGATATTGTTTAGCTCTTCCCAGGATCTTCTGTTTGATTTATGCCTAAAGTGTGAAGGGCAGAGGGTGCTATGATTAGGGTTGTAACTTTTTGCTTTCTTTTTTATAACATATCGAGCACATGAAGAGTGTGGCGCTTAGCATGCTTTATTCATCAGCAATGTTTCAGTACCTACGCGAAAAGAGAACACAAAAATTTAATTCCCTGGCTTCAGCAGCTTTTACTAATGCATTTGATAATTTACAGAAAGAAATGGAGAGCCGAAAGCTTTTTGTATATTTCCCATTGGAGGTGCAATGATACCATTTAATAATTAACCGTTAACTTGTTAGCACTTCTAGTAGGATTCAAAGAAGCCCATTTAATAAAGCCGATTCACTTTTAAAGGTGAGTAAAAAATATTCTGTTAAGTATTTTACTCTGCTATGTCCTGTAACTGCTTCGCGAAGGACACAAGAATTGCTGATGGTGCATGTACGATCACGATGAGAAGCCTCTTTTTCGAACATTTTGAGAACAGATTGGCCAACAATATACTAGAGTGAATGCGATGTACCCAAAATACTTCATCGCAGGAGAAAGCACATCTGCGATGGTTGTCACCAAACTGCCACAAGAATGCTGGCAGTTGAAATAAATTGTCTTTATTGAAAGTCCATTTTTCAACCGTAACACCGGATAAACTTTCTCAACGAACGTTAACACTAGTGAGAAACAACAAAATATGGCTGTTAATTGGGGGCTTTGACTTCAGCTGCCTGATAGGAGAGGGTATGTGTGTTCGTGTGAGGCCGAGTGGTATTACATGTGTCCTGGTGGCGTACGAAGTATCTTGGCTTAAGCCTTGGCCTTCCCGATGATGTAGGGGGCTGGGCGGACCACACCAACTGGGGCGAAGTGGTGGCCGTAGGTGAAGGGGGTGGCAGCCACGGTGAACTGAGCTGGGTGCACAGCCTGGACGACGACTGGCTTCACGGCGGCGACCTTGACGGCAACAGGCTTGGCCACGACTGGGGCTGCAGCGACTGGGGCTACCTCGACGGCGGCAGAAGTATAAAGGGCGTCGGCTGGGCTGGAGGTCTTGGTTCCGGGCTCGTTGGTCTCAACGGTGGCGTGGAAGCCCTCGGCGTCGGCGGTGTACCTGACGGTACGGGCGATGCCGGCGGCGTCGGTGTAGCTGTAGGAGCCGACCTTGAAGTTGTTGGCGTCACCGGTCTCCTCGCGGGTCAGGCGGGTCCCGAACTCATCGGTGGTGTCGTAGCTGAAGCTGTATGGCTGGGGTGGCTGTAAGAGTGAAACCAAACGACGGCATGAATTTAACTGCCTTTCTTCATTCCCTTATCCAAAATGGCGCACTGTGCATATAGTCTCCTAATTGAAAGCTTCTATTAGTTACTGCTTCATCATTCCGCACTGTTGAGTCAATGTTAGATTTTCAGAAAAGATAACGTTCATGGCAATGGATGAGGTGCGTTTCCAGATTCAGCGCAGAGTCTCATGGGGAAGTCGTCTGCTGCAGCTACTTCCGGTTCCGAATTTCTCCCTCCTTCCCGCTTGATTCGCGGCAGTCACTGTCTTAATTGGCTTCTTACACTAAATTATTTCCACTGCAACACCTCCGATTGTATTGCATCATCGCCTGACCAGCTATACGTCGACTCTGTTCTTCTTCGTAGCATGTTTTCGCATGAAATACAACAGAAATAATGCAAACGGTAGGAGGTTTTCTATGCGTATGCATTGCGATGTGTTGAGGCGCGCTGTGCGCAAGGTTGCATGTATGAATAGTCTGCTAACCCTCTGGCAGCTTTTACACGCTTTGAGGCAAATACTTCTATCGTTTACGAAATTGTGCAAGCTCAGCCTTCGTTGCCTTCGTGATGCAGCAAAAAAAAAGTTAATATCTAACGACCGAAGCGTTAAACTAGTTCAACCGCGCACAACTGCCGTGCATGCGCAGAACAGTCAGCCTACGATGGCAATATTATAACCACGAGAAAACACTTGTACTTTCGCAATTGGCATACACAGCACGCGCTGATCTTATGGTGCTGCTTGCAATACACAAACGCCACAGCACAATTAGATTAGAGAATAAACGATGCACGAATGCACGGCAATTGCTATTCGGGGGGCAGTGCGTGGGAGAAATTTGGAATCAGAAGTAGCTGTAAAACAAAGAAAACGCTTTCACCAAATATTTGCTGTTCATGTTCCAGCAGTCAGAATAATTAAATGAAGTTTTGGGCTAAGCGCTCTAACCCCGAAGACATCAGGAAATGGCGCACGTCCACATACGTTGCGCAATATGAGGGTAGACAGTAATTAACTTTTATAGAAAGCAACTAAACATGAAATTAGGTTTTACAAAAGCAACGCAAGGCTCACACTTTCTGTTCATGCTAAATAAGACGCTTGATAATGCCTTCGTAAGGAAGGTTTAGGTATGTTGTTAAAACGCAGGTATACAAATGTTTTTTGCTATTGGAGCATCACAGCTCTTAGAAAATACGGCACGGCATATCTAAACTTAGAAACCCAGTCAATCCCTCACAACACTCGCTTTGGACGCTTCGAAATCAAATTGGATATATTCCGGCTGACAAAGAAGTAAACGCAAATCGCAACTTACGAATTCTTCAACCAGAGCAGAGGAAGCAATAGCCACAAGGCAGCAGAGGAGGATCTGCAAATGGACGTAATGGGGGTGAGTATACCGTCAGTTTTCATGACAACGCAGCGATGGAGAATAATTAGCCAACGCGAGAGTTTCAAAGACGATCTTTCACTGCACCTTGGCGAACATGGTGGTTGCTTGAAGGAGTGGTGTTGCTCTTTCGTGATGAGAATAAGACTGACCCTCCAGAGTGATGAGACGCGCTTTTATACCCGACCCATGATGCATTCTCGAAATATTTGAAAACGTAGTAAGCGTGGGGGGCTATCAGAAGATAGAAAAATTAAAGAAGATACTAATCACCTGGATCATGAAAGTGAGAGTAACGCCGTCCGACACTGCACCGCCCTCGCCCCTCAGTTATTGGACGTGCGTCGTTTCGCATGGCGGGAGAAAGTCACTGATTCTTGTTTGGGCAGTTCTTCGCTCTCCTCCTTTCTTTCTTTCCTTCAGTGGTTTGATGTGGTTGGTACTTGCGGTCTATTTTCCCAGGATCCGTTCTGGCCTCTTTTTGCATGTTAATTATTTTTTCACGCTCTCTCTCTCGGCTTTTTTTAGATGTGGATGCCCGTGAAAATTGCTTTAGTGCGTGTCTGCGCACTTGAATGACCATTTGTACTCGTCGCTTGGCTTCAAAGGCCTTGCATTCTTGGTTGTGGCTAGCATGTATGTGAATAAGAAAGCTGCTTATTAGTGGTGTCTTTTCACGCAATGAGTCATATTACTTGTTTCTGTTTATCTCGCGTGCTTACACAGAAGGAGATGTTGATCAAACTGCGTTTGGTGGTATGGTAAATCAAATTAAATGGTTGTGGCTTTGTTATGTTACGAGTACTTTTGCTCCGTGATTAGGATACTGATTGTACACTTCAAAGAAATCGTGGGATGCCTTCATGTTGGAAATGCTACACTCAGACTCCATGCAATGTCGTGGAAGTAAGAAAATAAAATAGTTAATGGAGAATTTCCAAGTAAGCTGCGATTCGCCGATGACCTTGCCTTGCTAAGTTATCCAGGAGATAAACTGCAAACCATGATAAATGTACTAGACAGGCAGAATACAACGGTGTGTCTAAAAATTAACATGCAGAATACCAAAGTAGGGTTCAACAGCCTCTCGCAAAGGCACAGCAGTTCACAATCGGTAGCGAAGTGCTGGAAGTGATAGGAGAATACCTCTACTAAGGTAAGTAGTGTGTGCTTATCCGGATCATGAGAGGGAAATAACTAGAATAAGAATGGGTGGAATGCTTATTGCGGGTTTTGTGAGGTCATGAAATTTTATTTAAAAATATCCTTTAAGCGAAAAGTATACAGCGCGTGTATCTTACCGGGACTCACATAAGGAGCAGGAATTTGGAGGCTATGGATTTTGGTTCAGCCTAAGTTAAGGACAAAACATCCAGCTATGGAAAGAAAAATGGTAGATGTAACTTTAAGAGACCGGAAGCGGGCAGAGTAGGTGAGCGAACAAACATGGGTGATGACATTCTAGTCGAAACAAGAGGAAGAAATGGGCTTGGGTAGGGCATGTAATACGAAGGCAAGAAAACCGCTGGTCCTTGCACTGGAAAAGACAGCGTCTGAGGTTGGCATAATGGCACGGCAGTCATTATGTCTCGCGAGTTGGCAGCCAAACTATTAGCACTTGTGTTTTCAGCTGTATCAAAAGGCGCGATTGGGTCGCTTAGTCAGCAGGCACAGATAAAAGCAAAAAACCTGTACGGTGCGGTTTTAAAGTTGCATCTGCTGCCTGCATTAGGAGCAAACCTTGTCCATTCTTGCTCGCAGTCATGTAGTACGAGAATAAACTTAGCACGGTTAGGTTTTGTAGTTATCAGAGGGGTACTCCGTTAGCCTTTGGTTACCGTATTTAGTCGCATATAGGTCAACCTTTTTTTTCAGAAATGTTGCCCATAATTAGTTATCGACCATATTCGTGACCAAAAAACCTCGACCTATATTCGGGACGCAGGTCTTCATCATCATCATGGGGGTGCACACAGGGAATTGGTGTGTGTACCCGCAATCTCTTTTGCTCATATCTGTGGTCTTACGTGGCAGACAGCTTAGGAAGCAGTATATTTTGGCGGTCTTAGTAGGAGCAGTGGTAGTAAAGCACGGGAGATTCTGGAGGTATACCACATAAGAAAAATAGGAAAAAGTTGTGTCAGCCATACATCTGTGAAACTTTTTAAAGCTGAGATTTGATATATTGAACACTTTTGTCGATTGCACATCAGGTTTCTTTCTGCGCATGCCTAGGTTTCTGTATATTTGCTCGCTTTTCAGAGATTAAAGTCAGACGAAGTGTGCGCTTGTCCTAAGTCGTATGTGCATGCTTTTCAAAAGATATGGGTCGACTTATATTCGAATAATTTTTCTTAATTTCTCGGCGAGCCCAATGTATAGGATAGACCTATATGCGAGTAAATACAAGTATAGGTTTGGTTTATGGGGGTTTAACGTCCCAAAGCGACTCAAGATATAAGGGGCACCGTAGCGAAGGGTTCCGAAAATTTCGACCACCTGGAGCTCTTTAACGTGCGCAGACATTACGCAGTAGGCGGGCCTCTAGAAATTCCCCTCTATGGAAATTCGACCACTGTGGCCGGGATCGAACGCGTGTCTTTCGGGTCAGCAGCCGCGCGCCATATCAATTGAGCCACTTTTCGTTAGCCTTTGACTTCAAGAACGCCTGTATACTTCATGCATGTGTTTGTCTACTTTTACTAGATATGCTGATTGATCGATCAAAATCATTTACTATATTCGCCTGCAAACAGAAGTATATAAAAAAAACATTACCGGGTGTTAAATACTGGTATAAAGTGTTTCGCTTAACCCTTTACACAATTTAAAAAAAGGCTTTTCGAGTTAGAAGAGTGTTTTTTTCCGGAATAGCATTGTAAGAGGTGTAGTACATCAGAATAAAGCTATGACCTCCTATCTATCAGATTGAGCAACTGATACTGAATAGTTATGTCTTCAACCATCATGTCCCGTATTTGAAAATTGGAAAGATTGTAAGATATTTTGTGGAAATATTCGATGTAATGGCTCATTCTTCTGATATGTAGTAAAATCTTTCTTTTAAAGTGTTTCCATAAATCGCATCGAACATTTAAGATTCCCATTGGAAAACAATAGGGAACGATTTTGACGATGGCAAAAACGTTCATCTTAAAGTAGAAATGTTATAGCGCAAACAAAAACACGGACAAGAAGACGAAACACAGACACAAGCGCTTGTGTGTGTGCTATATTAGTTAACCAGCCTGCTAGTTGGCACGTCTTAGCTGTACTCCGAAGACCTACACCGACAGTGCTTTCCCGAAAAAAGCGGTCGTCTAACTGAAAAAGCCTATTTTAAAAAAAATTCCCTACAATTTTAGGTGAGACAGCCTGCGTAGCGAATATCTAAGTGCATACTATATACTTTTGCACGATATGGGACTTGATTCATTATAATAACTTACTGTGTGAGCCTGCCGCCATAAATATAGAAAAACCGCACATTACCAGTTGGTAAATTGCAATATAACACATGGGCCGTAGGGAAAAGATATTGTTTAGCTCTTCTCGAGATATTTTGTTTGATTGTAGGCCTGAAGTGTCAAGGGCAGAGGGTGCTGTGATTACGGCTGTAACTTTTTGCTTTCTTTTTTATAACATATCGAGCACATAAAGAGTGTGGCGCTTAGCATGCTTTATTTATCATCAATGTTTCAGTACCTACGCGAAAAGGGAACACAAAAATTTAATTCGCTGGCTTCAGCAGCTTTTACAAATGCGTTTGATAATTTACAGACAAAAATGGAGAGCCGAAAGCTTTCTGTATATTTCCTGTTGGTGGTACAATGATACCATTTATTAATTAAGCGTTAACTTGTTAGCACTTGTAATAGGATGCAAAGAAGCCCATTTAATAAAGCCGGTACACTTTTAAAGGTCAGTAAAAAGTATTGTGTTAAGCATTTTACTCTGCTATGTCCTGTAACTGCTTCGCGAAGGACACAAGAATTGCTGATGGTGCATGTACGATCACGATGAGAAGCCTCTTTTTCGAACATTTTGAGAACAGATTGGCCAACAATATACTAGAGTGAATGCGATGTACCCATAATACTTCATCGCAGGAGAAAGCACATCTACGATGTTCGTCACTAAACTGACACACGAATGCTGGCAGTTGAAATAAATTGTCTTTATTTAGAATCCATTTTTCAACGGTAACACCGGATAAACTTTCTCGACGAACGTTAACAGTAGTGAGCAACAACAAAATATTGCTGTCAATTGAGGGCTTTGACTTCAGCTGCCTGATAGGAGAAAGGTATGTGTGTTCGTGTGAGGTCGACTGGTATTATATGTGTCCTGGTGGCATACGAAGAATCTTGGCTTAAGCCCTAGCCTTGCCGATGATGTAGGGAGCTGGGCGCACCAGACCAACTGGGGCGAAGTGGTGGCCGTAGGTGAAGGGGGTGGCAGCCACGGTATACTGGGCTGGGTGCACAGCCTGGACAACAACTGGCTTCACGGCGGCGACCTTGACGGCAACAGGCTTGGCCACGACTGGGGCGACCTCGACGGCGGCGGAAGTGTAAAGAGCGTCGGCTGGGCTGGAGGTCTTGGTTCCGGGTTCGTTGGTCTCAACAGTGGCGTGGAAGCCCTCGGCGTCGGCGGTATACCTGACGGTACGGGCGATGCCTGCGGCGTCGGTGTAGCTGTAGGAACCGACCTTGTTGTTGCTGGCGTCACCGCTCTCCTCGCGGGTCAGGCGGGTGCCGAACTCATCGGTGGTGTCGTAGCTGAAGCTGTATGGCTGGGGTGGCTGTAAGAGTGAAACCAAACGAGGGCATCAGTTTCACTGCCTTTCTTCATTCCCATATACAAAATTGCGCGCAGTGTCTCTGGTCTCCTAATTCAAAACTTCTATTGGTTACCGCTGCAACATGCCGCTGTATTGAGTCAATGTTGCATTTTCGGAAAAGATAACGTTCACAGCAATGGGTGAGGTGAGTTTCCAGATTCAGCGCAGAGGATCATGGGAAGGTCGTCTGCTGCAGCTACTTCCGGTTCTAAATTTGTCCCTCCTGCCCGCTTGCTTTGCGGCAGTTGCTGTCTTAATTCGCTTCTTACGCTAATTTATTTCCACCGCAACACCTCTGATTGTATTGCATCATCGCAAGACCAACTAGACCTCGACTCTGTTCTGCTTCGTAGCGTGTTTTCGCTTGGTATAACAAAAATAATGTAAACAGTAGGAGGCTTTTTATGCGTATGCATTGCGATGTGTTGAGAGGCGCTATGCGCATGGTTGCATGTATGAATAGTCAGTCTGCTAGCTCACTGGCAGCTTTTACACGCTCTGAGGCAAATACATCTATCGTTTGGGAAACTGTGAAAGCTAAGCCTCGATTGGCTTTGTGATGCAGCGAAAGAAAAGAAGCTAATATCAAACGACCAAAGCATTAAACTAGTTAAACCGCGCACATCTGCCGTGCATACAAGGAAAAGCCAGCCTACGCTGGCAATATTATAACCACGAGAAAACACTTGTACCTTTCTTAACTGGCATACACAGCACGCGCTGATCTTACGGTGAAGCTGTGCAATACACAATGCCACAACACAAATAGATTAGCGAATAAACGACGCATGAATGCACGGAAATTGCTATGCAGAGGGCAGCGCGTGGGAGAAATTTGGAGTTGGAAGTAGCTGGCAGATGATTTTATCATTGTTGTTTGCATTCACCTCGAAAAAACACCTCACCTACACGAAGGGATAGTGACGCTCGTGCATGGGTAGTGTATCTGCGTTGCTGGGACTTTACTTAGGCCAAGGTACTTCTAGCTAGGGCGAAAAAGGCGTTCTTAACTGCTTGCTTCTAAAAAAAAAACGCTTGCACCAAATATTTGCGGTTCATTTTTCAGCAGTCAGAATAAGTAAATGAAGTTTTGGCTAAGCGCTCTAACCCCGAAGACATCAGGACGTGGGTCACGCCCTGATACCTTGTGCAATATGAGGATACAGTGTAATTAACTTTTATGGAAAGCAACTAAACATGTAATAAGGTTTTACAAAAGCAACGCAAAACTTTTACTTTCTCTTCATACCAAATACGAAGCTTGATAATGCTTTCGTAAGGGAGGTTTAGGAATGTTGTTAAAACGCAGGCATACTAATGTTCTTTGCTGTTGAAGCATCACAGCTCTGAGAAAATACCGCTCTTCATATCTAAACTTGGCAACCCACTCAATCCCTCAGAACACTCGCTTTGGACGCTTTGAAATCAAATTAGGTATAGTCCGCATTAAAAGAAGGATTAAACGCAAGTCGCAACTCACGAATTCCTCAACCAGAGCAGAGGCAGCAATAGCCACAAGGCAGCAGAGGAGGACCTGCAAATGGATATAATGTGGGTGAGTATACCATCAGATTTCCTGCCAACGCAGCGATGGAGAATAACTAGCCAACGCGAGAGTTTCAAAGACGGTCTTTCACTGCACCTTGGCGAACATGGTGGTTGTTTGAAGGAGTGGTGTTGCTCTTTCGAGATGAGAACGGTACTGACCCTCCAGAGTGAAGAGACACGCTTTTATACCCGACCCAAGATGCATTCCGTAAACGCTTGAAAGCGTAGTGAGTGTGAGGGGCTATCACAAGATAGAAAAATTAACGAAGATTCTAATCACCTGAACCATAAAAGTGAGTGGACGCCACCCGATACTGCACCACCCTCGCCCCTCAGGTATTGGACGTGCGTCGTTTCGCATGGCGGGGGAAAGTCAGTGATTCTTGTTTGGGCAGTTCTTCGATCTCCCCATTTCTTTCTTTCCTTCAGTGGTTTGATGTGGTTGGTACTTGCGGTCTATTTTCACAGAATCTGCTCCGGCCTCTTTTGCATATTAATTGTTTATTCACGCTCTCTTTCTCGGCTTTTCTTAAATGTGGTTGTCCATGAAAGATGCTCCGGTGCGTGTCTGCGCAGTTGAATGAACCTTTGTACTCGTCGCTTGGCTTCAACGACCTTGCATTCTTGGTAGCGGCTAGCATGTATGTGAGTAAGAAAGCTGCTTATTAGAGGTGTATTTGCACGCAATGAGTCATATTACTTGTTTCTGTTTATCTCGCGTGCTCACAAAGAAGGACTTGTTGATCAAACTGCGTTTGGGTGTGTGGTAGATCAAAGTAAATGGTTGTGGCTTTGGTATGTTACCAATACTTAACGCCGTGATTAGGACACTGATTGTACACTTCAAATAAAACGTGGGATGCCTTCACATTGGGAATATTACGCGGAGACTCCATGCAATTTCGTGCAAGTGAGAAAAACAAAATAGTTAATGGAGAATTTTTTACTAAGCTGCGATTTGCTGATGACATTGCCTTGATAAGTAACTCAGGATATGAACTGCAAACCGTGTCCAATGAGTTAGACAGTGAGAGCAGAACGGTGGGTCTAACAATTAATATGCAGAATACCAAAGTAACGATAAACAGTCTCGCAAAAGCACAGCAGTTCACAGTCGGTGGTGAAGTTCTGGAAGTGCAAAGAGAATACGTCTACTTAGGTCATGTAGTGACCGCTTATCCGGATCATGAGAGGGAAATAACTAGAAGAATAAGAATTTCGTGGAATGCTTATGGCGGGTTTGGTGAGGTGATGAATTTCAATTTACCAATATTCCTCAAGAGAAAAGCATACAACAGCTGCATCTTACCGGTTCTCACCTATGGGGCAGATACGTGGAGGCTAATAAAGAGGGTTCAGCTTAAGTTAATTACAACGCAGTGAGCTATGGAAAGAAAAATGATAGGTGTAACGTTAAGAGATCGGAAGAGGGCGGGGTGGGTGAGGGAACAAACGCGGTTGATGACATCCTAGTCTAAATCGAAAGGAAGAAATGGGCTTGGGCAGGGCATGTAATGCGAAGGGAAGATGACCGCTGGTCCTTGCTCTGTAAAAGAAAGCGTTTGAGATTGGCATAATGGCCCAGAAGTTATTATGCCTCGCGAGTTAGCAGCCAAACTACTATCACTTTTGTTTTCAGCTCTACGAAAAGGCGCGATTGGGTCGTTTAATCATCAGGCACAGATAAAAGAGGAAAACATGTACGGTGTGGTTTTAAAGTTGCATCTGCGGCCTGTATTGGGAGCAAATCTTGTCCATTTATGCTCGCGGTCATGCATTACGAGAATAAACTTAGCACGGTTAGATTTTGTTGTTATCAGATGGGGTACTCCGCTAGCCTTTGGTTTGGTTTGGTTGATGTTGGTTTAACGTACCAAAGCGACTCAAGCTATATGGGACGCCGCAGCGAGGGGCTCCGAAAATTTAGACCACGTGGAGTTTTTTGACGTACAGTGACATCGCGCAGTACACGAGCCTCTAGAATTTCGCCACTATCGAAATTCAGCCACTGTGGCCGGGATTGAACCCGCGTCTTTCGAGTCAGCAGCCGAGCGCCATAACCACTGAGCCACCGTCCGTTAACCTTTAAGTCCTAGACCTCCTCTATATAGCCTTTACACAATTAAAAAAAGGCTTTTCGGGTTAGAAGGGCGCTTTTCTTTCGAAATGGTATTGTCAGTGGTGTAGTACATCACAATAAGAATAAGACGAGCTATCTAGCAGGTTGGCTAACTAATACTGAATAGTTATCTTTTCAACCATCATGTCCAATATTTGAAGATTGGAAAATTTGTAAGATATTTTGTGGAAATATTCTTCTGATATGTAGCAAAATGTTTCTTTTGAAGTGTTTCCATAGATCGCATCGAACTCTTAAGACTGCCATCGGAAGCCAATATTGAACAATTTTGACGATAGCAAAAACCTTAACAGAAAGAAAAATGCAAGACTGCCGTCGGGTGATCTGCGGCTGTATTGATTGTTACAGTGAAATCTTTTATTATATTAAAAAATTGAGTTCATCAAAGGTTTCCCGCTAAAAAATACCTTTGCACAGAATTGTTGTGTATTTTGTGACAATACTTTATTGAGAGGTGTGTAGCCTACAGTAATTAATATCCATATCAGTTTCTAGAATTCCGAAAACGCGGTTCCCCCCGGCTGTGTGGTGAAGCAAATTTTTGCTATTTCGAAGTTACGGGCAGTGAAGTGGCTGCTTTGCCTGGAAGCTTCTCGAAAGTGTATGTATTTCGGTGCAATGTAACCAAGATTTTCTGAACCACAGCACCGATGGCAACCCCGTTTTCTAAATTCTAAAAACTGATGGGCTGCTAGTTAGTAGGTCTTAGCTGTATTCTGATATACGACACCACTGACAATGCTGGGCGAAAAAAGCACTTCTCTAACTCAAAAACCCTATTTTTAAAAATTGTGCAAAATGTTAGGTGAAACACTCTGTATAACACATGTGCTTTAGAGTAAACGTATTGCACATTGGATTGTTTTCTGACGATTGTAATTTGTATGAAGGTGCAACTTGCCCAAATTATTAGATTGTTCATGAAAGAAAATTTAAGAGCATTTTGAAATGCTGCAGTTAATGGGGCTTGCATAATAACGCTGTAAAATCAGTATTTGTCCGTATCACTCATCAAAAGCCTTCCGTACGCATTTTTCTGTGTGTATTATTCTCTTCATCACTGCGTGAAGCTAACTACAAATACTGGGGCGTTACCATGGCTTTTACATGGTTGTGGAACATGGCTTAAAATACAATTTGTTCTTATATTTTCCTTAAGCTGTGCTTCCTCAGGCCAAAGTTCTAAAGTGCGCCTTGTGATGTGAAAATAAACACTCCAAAGTTTCATTTCTTAGACCAAAGGTGGAGCATGCATGCATTACATGAGATCCTTACACTAACTCAAATATCAAGTGCCTCAAAGAAATTAGTAATAAAAACAGTTAGGTTTATATTTATTAGATTCACAAGACTGGTCTCTCCCCCTAAACTTAGGACAGCATATTCTATAACTGCTGTTGAATCGCGCTGAAAAAAGCTGAAGTTTGAAATTATATCCCTGCCTTCTAACAATCAGGAGGAAATGAAGCACTGGGTTATGTAACCCCTGCAATAACGCGGCATACAAGACATCATCATACTGATTCACTGACACCGTATAATGCCTGGATTGATAAGTTAAAATTTTTCTTTTTCTAGGAATATATCGGAATTGAAAGGGGATTTACTGGCAGCTACATAGTGGGACTAAAATTGTAGAAATTTGTACCTGCTTGTCCTGATTAGTTAATTATTGTTTTTATGTATTCTAATGGCCCTCTGCTTCCATCCAAGAGCCTGCACATGTAGTAAATGAACAAAAAATTTAACTTTTTCTGATATTTTGGCGGGTTGTGTACCTGGAACGTCATATGCACAAGTTGCTAATTTTATCCCGTAACTTTTCAAGCACATCAAGCGTGTTGGTGTTTCGAATGTTTTATACTTCAACAATGTTTCAGTGCCTGCATCCAAATAAAAGACACAAAAAAATAATTTTCAGGCTTCAGAAGATTTTATTCATGCGTTTCAGAATTTACACACACCAAAAGCCGAAAACTCATTTTTAGCTTGCTCGCCAGATGTGCAATGATCCAATTTATGGAGGCGTAAAAGTGTTAACTTGTTAGCTCTCTTAGTAGGGTAGAAAGAAAGATGCCCATTTAATAAAGCAGATATACTCATAAAAGTGAGGAAAAATTAGTATGTTATGTATTTCACTCTTTTGTCCTGTAATTGCTTCGTGGAGTACGAAGAACTGCTGCAATGATGCGAGTAAGCTCGTCGCAGTAAAAATTTTATTTGTTAGAATTTTTAGAACAACTGGACAAAAATGTAAAGTGAATGCGAGGTAACTATAATACCTCATCTCAGGAGAACACATTATGACACTTTATTTTAAGAGAGGGAAACATTTTTGTTAGAAAAAGGAAAGCATTGCCACGGTGTTAGTTTTGTTACGGTGTTAGTCTCTTTAAGTTACGGTGTTAGTATCATTAGACATATAAGAACAAAGATATTCGGAAGTGAGGACTAGGAGAGCCAGGAAGAGAAACGCCATGTATTAGTATATCACGTAGCGTTTTTTCAGACGTGTACTTGTGCTCATAGGCGACGGTTAGCAAGTATAGTTAATGCAGATAACTATACGGGTTCAAAACCAATTGCTTTTAGAGAATACACATGTACATAGCACAACATCAGGAATACAAAATAAAAAATGCTAGCACCATGTTTGGAAGACACAAAACAAACTTCGAAAGAGGCATCGCAGAACAAAGGCGAACTTTTTTAGTAGTTCTAACAAAACCAAACACATCTTTCAATGACAAGTTAATGAGGACACACATAACACCTAATAATAACAGACGCACATTAAACACGGAAGAACGCCTATAAACCGCATAAAGAGACAATCATGCACAAAAACAACTGTGTAGATTTACTTCCGCTAAAGTCGGCGTTGACTTTTAAGTTAGCACCCCACTGGGGAATTGCATTCTTTTTTCTTTTTGTTCCAATGACTAAACCCAATTCCCTTCACACTTTCATTGTTTTCGAACTTGTTAAATACTGTAGCAAAGCAGCCTTTGTTGAGAAGAGGCCCAGACTTCCTACCTTTAAGGTAGTTACTACGGAATCCAGCCTTCACTTCACGTGGCCAGACGCTCGCACAAGGTAAGCATCAATGTAAAAGTGAAGGAATGATATGGAAGATGGAGTTTGGCAAATTTTACAGCGCAGTATAGAGTAGAGATTTAGGGGATGGGGCCATGGAGCTACGTCGCGCATACCAAACTTCTCAATATGGCTCTACAGGGCCTTAGGCGCTCGAAACTAGTCCCACAAGACGGCCCACTTTTTATGCGTTGTGCAGCCCTCTGCTTTACTGGCGGTATAACCTGGCCGAAGCAGGCTACTGCTGATGACTAGTCTGCCTGAAGCGCACCCGATGGGATAGAGACCACTAATAGGAAAAACCTTACGCTGGTAAAGCATCTTCAAATCTTTTCAAACGAATCGGCTCTCATGTCTTTCGGGTAAGCACCGTTAAGAGCAACAGTAGTTCGCCTGGTCTCGAGAGTGTGCTTCGTGTGGGTGCGCGTTTACTTTGCAAGGATTCGAGGCTGTGCCATTCTATATACCATCACAAATAAACAATTCACTTAGAAACGGGCTATTATGACAACGTTAACACAGGGAGCACAAGGGACCAGCGAAAAGAACACTTACCGATGCTGTAACGAGACACACGAGCACATATCAAGACTACCATCACATTCCGGAATGCATACGCAACAAAAAGCAATGCGCGCAACGAAAACTTTCACTACTTACGCACGGTATCAGCAGCATCACTGGCATAACTACAAGACCTAAAGGAGTGTGCGCCGTTTCCTCTAAAACATTACATGTACGGCCCCGACTACCTCCAATTTACCGGCGACTCTTGGCTTTGCGCGCGGGAACAGGGGTGACTGTAACGGGAACCGCGTGGTGAGCCGTTGCGAAAGACACCGGGGCTGCATGTAGGGCTACGGACGCGGCGCCGTGCACCGCTACTGGCTCCGCGTGGTGCTCTTCTCCAGCCGGCGCCGCGTGGACGGCTACCAGTGCAGGAGCAGACTGCAGGGCCACGCGAGGGGCCTGGAACGCAGAAGGGGGTGGCTCAACGTACGAGGACGTTATCTGCACGTCGGCCGGGTTTGAAGTGCGTGTGCCCGGCTCGTTGGTCTCCACTGTGGCGCGGAACCCATCGGCGTCGGCTACGTAGCGCACGATGCGGGTAAGGCCGGTAGGGTCGGTGTAGCTGTACGATCCAACCTTGGTGTTGGACTCGTCACTCGTCTCTTCTCGCGTAGTCCGGGTGCCGAACTCGTCGGTGGTGTCATATCTGAAGCTGTACGGCTGTGGAGGTGGGTCCACCTGGGAACACCGGAAGAGCATGAAGAAGGAACAATGAAAAACGGAAACATCGATATACAGGCCATCTGAGACCTGTAATGGGTGTAAACGACAGTGTTTCTAAAATGAGGTGCATTCGTAAAATTCTAAAGATAACCAATTTTTCTCCAAAGAATTGCAAAGAGAGGTTGTTCGCTGTAGCCGGCAAGCCTAGGCCGGGACCAGTAGGCTTTCTTAGGAGCCTTGAGACCCATTATGAACGAAAATCATCATGCACGCTCACACAGATAAATCCAAATGGCAGGTTAGCGGCAGTGCGTAAGGAGCCAACGAAAGTTCCCTAGTTCGGATGGATTTCTCGCGCATTGAAAGTGACCTTGTCTTGAAAGACAAGTAATTGACTAAAATTGAACAATATATATTTATCTTACAAACATAAGTTATATTCTTTTTATATTTATACGCTCTGAAAAATTGGTAGGGCAGTCAGCTTGTTCAATTATTACTTCTCATTTACCGTGAATTAGTAAATTGTGCACATTAGGGACAACGTTTTCTGATAAGCTAGATAATTTTGCTATCACTTCGTTCGGAGATATCGTTGATCTTTGGTGCTTTCGTATTGAGACCAATGATTATAGAAGTACGGACCGTGTGCAGTGTACTTACCGTCTGGACTACACCTTGGCCTGCAGCGTAGACAATGAAGCACGCTAGGATCAAGACCTGCAACGTCAGAAATATCCTGTCAACACTGCGATGTACCACACCACTGTGAAGTCCACAGACAAATATCCGGCACCTTTTTGAACATGACTTCAGTGAGAACGGGTTCGTCCTGGAGGCGCACACGGATGAGAACTGACTCGTGCTGTCCGTGGTTACTGCTCTTTTTATATGCCGACCATTGCTCATCTCAAAACGCTTTGGTGGAAGTGCGGGAAAGCAGTGTTTCAAAACAGAAAAGCTTTCCAAAACGACCAACCCCTTGTGACTTCGGTAACGGATCCATTGCCAGAATATGTATGGCGGAAAACGGGGGTCCATACCTTGCGAAGATTTTCCTAACGATACCATCGAGAAATGTTATGGCTGCGTGGTGTTTTGATTCGGCCAGCTATTTGTATTGCGCGCTGGGCTGAAGCCTTCCCGTAAGTCACAATTATTTCGCATGCGAGCCACCACCTTCCCATTTGATAAAGGACGTCCGTGGTTATGTCCTCTTCACGCTGAATCCAGATTCGAAAGCAGAGATCGTAATCCTGGGCATGTGAAGGCGCCAACTTCTGACCAGGATGTACTTACCTAAAAAAGAGACCCGGAGAACACATGCGCCATCCCCCCGTGCTAAAGAACGATCGGTCCAAGTGACCGGGCTGCAAAGTGTCGACCATTGCATTCAGGCGTAGTGTTCGTACGTTTTGTTTGCATTCTGAGTTTTTCAGCACTATAAAATTTAAATGACACAGAGCCGTATCCGCTTGCACGGTTACGGGAAAATGAGGTGGGGGTGGCCGCGCGTGAATATCTCCTCGTGGAGTGCCAGCCGAGCTGGGGAAAGGAAGCGATGATGCTTTTCCGATCCGGTGGACCGCAGGCTGTCTTTGAAGGTCCATAGCTGTGCGCGTGTCCTTGCTGCGGCAGCGTGCGGACGTGCCGCCTCGTCCTGGCATCTAGCCACCTCCCCCCCCCCCCCCACCTCTTCTGTTCGTTCGTTGGCTCTCATTCATCGACACGAAAGACTATTCAGTGCTGAAACCATGATCGCCAGGAAGATGGTATGTTATCAATGCTGCAATTATGAAAGTTGTTTTCGAGATTTGGCCCCTGCATACGCGGTGATATTTATTCCAAAGTGCAACGAAAGCTGCGCGCGACAATAGGACCGCAGTTTTTTTTTTTTGAATTTTTTCTTTATTTATTCTCAGAAACAGTACACAAACTGTTGTTTGGACCCATAGCCTTTACGGCTAGTGAGGGGTCCAAATACAAAACAAGTACAATATTACTGCAGAACGTGTAAAATAAAAAAACTTCAAGATTAACACACACAATTGAATTCATTCCTACATTTCTGTGGAAATTAAATAGTGTTTTAAAGATGCCGAAAAGTTATTTTTTTCTTTAACTTCATTAGGGATTTCATTCCACACATGGGCTCCGCTGTATTCTAGGAGTCTCCGGCCGTACATATTGTAACAAGGTGGTAAATTAAATAGATTGTTGGTTGCAGCTCTTGTTTGTTTCATTGGTAATCTAAATAAACTAAGGGGCAGGGGGTTGTTAGATTTTATTACATTGTTTACTATTTCAGCTATCTTCAGTTTATATGCCATTGATAGGGGTAAGATACGAAGCTGCTGAAAGAGTGGCCTGCTGGGGTATGTATTATTTGAATAAGTTATCATACGAATAGCTCGTTTTTGAAGGCGAGAAACAGGATCTAGATATGTTTTATATGTACCACCCCATGCTTCCAGGCAATAAGATAACTGACTGTGCACAAAGGCGAAATACAGAATGCGTAGAATTGGAAGATCAAAGCAGTCCCTGGCCTTTAGTAAAATATGACAACCATAGGCTAATTTGGAGCAAATATTATTAATTTGTTCTTTCCAGTGCATATCAGACGCGAACAGGACACCTAGATACTTGTATTGAGGCACCCTCAGCAGAGTCGTGTTGTCGATAGTTAGAGATATATGTTCGTAGTTCATGTTCTTCCTGCGCGAGTGAAACACGGTGTACTTTATTTTCTCAGTGTTAAGGGTTAGCCGATTACTTTTAAACCACTGCGAAACTTCACTAAGCTCTTCATTAATTATACATTTAAGTGCCTCTAAATTTTCCCCTGTAAAAAGTAATGCAGTGTCATCGGCATATATTACAGCTTTCGAATATTTCAGCATTGATGGAAGGTCATTAATATACAGGGAAAAGAATAGCGGCCCAAGCACGGAGCCCTGAGGCACACCTAGATTAATGCTTTGTGGTAGTGAGGCTAAATTGTTCACGACAACATATTGTTTCCTTCCTGTAAAATAGCTTCTAATTAGATCACAAATTTTCCCTCTTAAACCGTAGGTTTCCAATTTCTGTTGTAGTATTGTGTGATCAACCGTATCGAAAGCTTTTGATATGTCTAAATATACTACTAAGTTACCACTTTTATACTTGTTCATACAGTTTTGAGCTCCTCCGTACACATGTTCCTGACGACATCCATACTGACGGTGGCTTTTTTAAATTTTGTATATAAATATCTTGCTAGCTTTAAATATACAGTCGTTAAAAAATCGCAAGAAAATCATCTTTACAGAATGAACTTCTTGATGAGGCGATATGATGTGCCTTTTTGTCACCGAGTTGAGCGTCGCTGTCCTAGCACGGGCTCGCAATTTAAGTGTCCTCCGTTATTTACCATTATATTTCTCCGTGCAAAGATAGAAAGGAATTGTGGACCGCAAAAAAGAATTTTAAGTCTGCATTCTCGAAAGGAAAATCCGAATAAGCAACGTATGATCGCAATTTATTCAGCGGTCGTGAAAATCACAAGAACATTTATGAAAATGCGGTTATTATGGCTTTATTGAGAATGCTGAATATCAGCCGTCATTTATAGAGACATGATACCCTTGCCGTAGGAATAGAGCAGATTTTCGCCATATCTTTTATTGTTTAACATTTACAATAGTGTAAAAATACTCTTCCTTTTCAGGACGCCGAAATGGAGAGTTGCGGATTTATGTCGGGTATCTGGTGTTCTTTAGTAGTAGCACGAAAAACATTTATGGCAGTTAGAAAGAATTGGAGCATTGGGGGGGGGGGAGAGAGAGATATAGAGCTTCGATAGTCAGTCTTCCTTAGTCTGGGATCCCGTTTGCCTCCGCCGCCGGCTTGGCCCTCGTCACCAGCTTGAGCTCTCTGCTCGGGTTGGAGTCGATCTGGAAGGCCTCCCAGTGCTCTAGACCAGGGCTATTAATGTGGTAAAAAAGGGCTCTGTTTGCAGCCCCAGGTAATGTGGTACGTCGCGGCGTAGCCCCCCAACCACACGCACTTTTTCATGTATCTAGTCAGCCACATTGTATGACACGTGACTCTGCTCGAATATGTGTCTGTTTGCAATCGCCTGAGCGTGGTGGCCTGCTTTCTGTTGCGGTTATCCGCGGGAGCCACGTAGTTTTTCCGCACTCGCAACAACACCTTCATTGCTCCCCTTAAGATTCTACAGTGCTGAAGGGTTTGACCAGCCAAGCCGTTCTCCGGTTCGCGAACACTTAGGAAGCGGTGTCTACCATGACATTGCTCTCAACGCCCGCGTCGGGGACCCAAATGATGGTGTGTGGAATGTTTGTATTGTTAGCCCCGCATCTGCGTAGGATCCTCGCGGCTTGGCGGCCGATATTTCCTTCTATGTGCGCCCCATCCCAGCCTGAGAATCGTTATTTTTTAACGCGTGCTTAATTGCACAGGACAGCGGCATATTTGTACTTTTCCTCCACGAAGATAGAACCGCCGCGGCCGATATTTGGTCCCGAATACCTATGCCCAGCAGCCAAACGCCAGAGCCACTGAGGCGCAGCGGTCGGTTCCGTGCGGTTTTACTAATATTAGCTGCCTGAAATAAGCATTTTTTTCTATTTACTTTCTATCATTGTCAAGATGTGCAATTTTGCGGACGACTATGTGTGTATACGAACTTTGTCCAAGTGTAGCACTACCATATATATGGCAGCTGAAAATGGAAGTATATGTCATCATCATTACCAGCATCATCATCATCAGCTTGACTACGCCAACTGCAGGGAAATGCTTCTCTTATATTCCTCCAATTAATCTAGTAGTGTGCCAGCTGCGGCCAGCTTATTTCTGCAAACTTCCTGATCTCATTCAACCAGTTAAATTTCTGCCACCCTCTGCCCCGCTTGCCTTCTCTTAGGATCCGCTCCGTTGCTCTAAACGACCATCGGTTATCTGGCCTTCGCATTACATGCCCTCCTCATGCCAATTTCTTCCTTTGAATTTCGACCATGATATATATAACTCGCGTTCGTTCTCTCACCCACTCAGCTCTCCTCTTGTCCTAACTTTACACCTATGATTTTTCTTTCCATAGCTCACTACATTGTCCTCATTTCATCTTGAACCTTTTTCTTTAGCCTACAGGTTTCTTCCCCATAGGTGATTACTGGTAACTAAAGCTGTTATACACTCATACACTTCTTTCTAGAGGAACACTGGTAATTTGCTATTTGTGACCTTAGAGTGCCTGCCAAATGCACTCCATCCCATTTTAATCGTTCTAGTATTTCAATATAGTTGTACGGGTCTGCAGTCACTGCCTGCCTTAAGCCGATATATCTCCTTGCCACTTCCAGAGGCCTGTTACATAATGTGAAGTGCTGTTCTCTCGCGAGACTGTTGAACATTCAGTGTTAAGCATATTACTTACAAGTATATATAGCTTCCGGTGATTTATCTTGTGCTTGCGATCTTTGCAGCTGTAGTTACCAGCACTTCGAGGTGGTGGATGATCAAGGAAGCTTTCACAACCGGACACCCCTTGATATAGAGTTCTTGGTAAACAAATGAAACCAAGTGCTTTTGTTTCATAAAATGGCTGTTGTCATAGCCGGCACAGAAAAAATAACTTTGTGTAGACTGCGGAGTACTCATAAAGCTAGTATACTGCTGTTTGCAGGACATTAGATTCACCATTTTTAATTCCGCTTGTATATTCCCTCCCCGTGACACTTCACAGAAATCGTTAGAACTTCAAGGAGACATTGAATGTTTTTCACGTAATCCGCGATCTGGAAAGTGTCATTTGTCGGCAGGCGGTGTAAATTAGAGCAAGTTTTTCTGTGCTTGAGCAGGGACATGAATTGCTTACATCGCATTCAAAACACATGACCCTTTTTTCGGCACTGACTTCTCTGCGGAGTGGATGTTTCTTTATGTGTATTCACCAAACATCAGTGTTAGCACATATTGCTCGAACATTTGCAAAAAGCAGTTTATTGCAGCAGGTTTCATGCATATGTAGCGAGAAGTAGAAGGTAAGTTCCGCGGGAACTTACTTCTTTGGCCTGACTTGCACCTATGTAAGAATGTAAGCTCCAAAGAATTAATTTAAATGTCTCAGTCACCTCTCGTCAGCGCGTTTCCTTGACATATTTAGGTAATATGACTTTCTAGCAAAGCTTATTACGCGATGAAGTCGAGAATAACTGAAGGAAATGAGCGAGCGCAGCATTATTCTACAGCCCATGTCGCTGGACGCCCTGCCTTGTTAGGTCTCGGAAATTTGCGAAGCGTATTATGAGCGGTGGGTGGCGGACAATGTTCGGTGTATGATGTCGCTTGAGATGTGTGCTGGGTGAGCGGCAGATATGTGGGCGTAAAGCAAATGATCACGGACTCCTTCCCAGCGTGTAGCTGAGCGGCGGGTTGTTGCCAAGCGTGAACGACGCTGAGCTGGCGCCGCCAGGCCTGAAGGCAGAGGCTGCCGGGCCCGCACCGACGGTGGTGGCCGGGCGGAGTACTCTGAACTGAAGCGGTGCCGATCGTGCGATGGTGATGGGAGCCAGGAATCGTGCAGGTGGTGGCTGTGTCTGCCTTGGAGGTTGAGCTCGGGGAGTCAGCACCACTGCGGGCCTTGTCACCGTCACCGCGGGTGGTGGCACGTCGGCGGCCTGTAAGAATATGTTTAGCTTATAAAAAACCAAGACAATGATATCCTGTCTCTTTTGCTATTCTTTTTCCGTACTTCTTGAGTGCATAAAGCAAGGTGACCGCCTTTACAGGCTTCCGGTAAAGGTCTTAAAATGGCTACTGAGGTGTCAGTAACCACCTGTAAACAATTCCTCCAGCATAAATAGCTCGCTTCATTTCAAGCTGCGAAAGCAGCTTACATTCCAAGGTTCTATTTATCATGCATTAAGCTCAGAAATAGCAAATTGCACGGAGGGTTCTGTAAACGAGGGTTATCTGCCCACTTTTTGCGCTCTCGGCCACTAACGACGAGGGACAACATCTGCTGATGGTACAAGCAAGCGTAAGTTCTTCCAAGCTGTGCAGGGTTTTGTAATCCGGAATAACTTTTGTTGATCACTCTGCTAATGTCGTTTGGACCGACTGATTCTTTTGCGGAAGTAATAAGCCGAAATAATAAGTGACTTCTGATTAGGGCTCGCGACACTTCATTTCACCACATTTCAGTAATCATCCCATTTACTAAAGCAGTGTGGGACCGCAGTTCAATGCATTGCCACTAATAGAAGCGACATATTTTTATATTAAAAGTAGTACTGCTCACCTGTGAGTTAATGACGACATCAGCAGGTGCCGAGGACTTGGTGCCAGGCTCATTGGTATCTACGGTTACACGGAATCCGTCCTTGTCGGCGATGTAATTGACATTCCTGAAGATGCCGTTAGCCTCGGAATAGGAATATGTGCCTGTCTTGACGTTGTTCGCATCTCCGTTCTCCGTCTGGCTCAGGCGTGTGCCGAATTCGTTCGTGATGTCATACGAGAATGTGTACGGCTGCGGAGGCTGTTGGACATATTTCAGGAAGAAATATTAGGCCCGAAATGGGAAGATATTGATAAACATCATGTCTTACAGCGCTAAGAAAGGACGAACACACAGACAGAGAAGGACAATTTTTTGAGCACGGCTTTTCTTCTGAAAATTTACGAATGGCTTTGTTGGCTGCCCAGCATGCGTTTAAAATAGTCATCTTGTACTTTTGCTGATTACACAGGCGCAATACTGCTCAAAGTACTTGTGTCTGGTTTTCCAGCAAGTGATTGCAAGCGCCTTCATTTTTGACAAGGCTGATATGGAAGTTGATTGAGGACTTGTGCTTAGGTGGGTAAATATATATTTTCTTTTTTTCAAATATTTTCAGCCGTCCTTTCTCACCAATGTCTGAAATATATATAAGCACGGGAAGTGGGACACTGTACTAGCACAAAAAGCCCCCTCTCTTTCGTTGCTGGTATCAAGGAATAGCGTACAACAAACTTTTTTTCTATGCTCACCCCAACTGGATCTTCAAACCGCTGTCCAGCCGCAAGAGCTACAAGAAACAAAGGAAGTACCTGCAAAAAACACGACACGTGTTAGTGCTAACCATGCTGCTAAGAGGAGGTATTCTTCGACATTGTATTTAATAATCGCAACTGTCTTCAATAATGCGTCTTCACTTTTACCTGGCGGAACTGTAAGAATCACTGGATACAAATGCATTAGCAGTGCAAGTGCAAATTAAAGATTTGTCATTAGAAACGTGTTAAAGAAAGTGCGCTGTTATTTCGTGATTATTCTTACTGTTTTACGAACGGAGCTGCTGAAGTTGTACCGCCTGTCCTGTCCTCACTTTTTTTTGTCTTGTCAAAACGGTACGATTTTCGTTGAACATAAAGATTGAGCCGGTTACTTCAATTTTCTATTATTGTTTAAAGTTTTGTCTTGTACATTACATTCGTATTACTCACACGTGATGAATTCAGCTTACATAAAAGCAGCATTCTGACGTCAGCGTCTGCCTCCTTCATGAAAATATGATTAACTTTGTAAGATATCTAGTGTATGTTGATGCAAGTATTCAACCGGTGGAAGGATGAAGACATTTTGAAAGATACGTTTTGGCTACAAAACAATTCCCCGTTTGTGGTAGTTGCAGGCGTGTCAAATGCGGCGCAGATATCTAATGTAAATGTATTTTTCACCGCTATAAACACGACAAACCAAATAAGGAAGACGAACTATTTTCCACAACAGATCACTACGAAAAAGCTACCCTGTTAACACACGCCGGTTTTTGCAGTCGATATTTCCGGTAAAATTGGCTGTAAAGGTTATCTCAAAATCTGTTGTACTGCGCTTCTTCATGTTTCAACAAGGCGCGTTTCACTGTGCCCCTGGAGTGCATTATTTAGTATTTTTTTATTTGATTGCGCTGTTGAAGCATCCGAAAACTTCTGCGGTCTCTTTAAATGCCGACTTAGTTTTAGCTGTGTAAACATAGTCTGGCTGAGCACAGTCTGCCACTTTCGAATATTCCGGGATTTTGTATGCAAAGCCAATAGATACAACCTTTTCAAGGTATGCAGCGCAGTATTCTTGCTTACATCTCAGTACTAGTGATATCTAAAATTTTTGTCTTTATGTTCCATGCAACTTTCTGACACAAGACGAATGGGCAAGAGAATAATTTTGTAGAGAATAAATTGGTGCTTGATAAATTTTGTGCAAGTGTTTGCCCTGAATAGAAAAACATTCCTAAGCAAACCATTTTATATACGTATTGCTTATCATGTTAAAAAGTAAATATTTTCTGGGTTATGGATTCAGCGCTTGAAAAATCAAGATGTGAGCTGTGAAGCTTCCTCCTTGAAGGACTTTGAATTGAATTTGATCCTTGGACATTCTTCCTGGGCACCTATGTTTAAGTACATGCTCGCTCATCCGGGGAACAATAAAGTCATTATCAACTGGGTTGGAAGGTTAGGTTATCAAACAAAATAAAGTGTTCAGAAATTCATATCTACCAAGCCAATATGTTATACAAGTTAACATGACTAGTCGGTTGTTTGACGGCACAGAGTGCGGCCAGGAAAAATAGCTTGAAGAAATTTATTGAACACTGACCACTATCTATATTAGGATGTACGTTGCCGGAGCGCTACGCCTTTCTTATTCAAAATGAAACGATCGGCTGGAGGCACCCGGCCTTATTATGCAACATTACAATGTGCTACAGACCCTACGTGGGTCCAGTTGGTTGCTCCCCTGTGGGAAATAGGAAGCAATGCTTCCGAAACGTCATGTAGCGCTGCAACACTAGTGACTGACCAATTAATTTTTCAATATATGTTAACTTGCAACAGCAACATTAACAATATTATTTGTGTTACATATTATACTTCGAATATATTGCGCCACCAAGTGCCGGAAGCCTAGAATTTTAGGTTAGGAGGAAATACAATGCTGCAGAGAACAAGCGGAAATGTTTTTCGCAAAGGTCATTGTAGGAAACACTCACGTTCGCTAGCATGGCTGTAGTTCTTCCGGGGTTGTGTATACCGTCGTGTAGGCCAACCTGTCGCGCACTTACTGCACGCTGAGCGCTTATATACCTGCTGCGTTAACCTTATTGATCTCGACCAGAAAGTTGGAGTCAACTTGTGTCCAGTTCATTTATGAGAGGGACACGAGAGCGGAGAGAGAGTACGCAAAGTAGGCCAGACCTCAAGAAAGCAAAAACACGAAACAAAAAGAAAACATATCCTGTGGACCGTGAAATGCTGAAAGGGGAATAGAGATGTACGCGAAGGTAAATCTTCCCTTGCGTTGTGGGCCATGATGGAGTGTTTCCTTCGGAGCCCGAATTCGAGCCAGCGCTCGAGCGTGCCCTGATTGAACAGCACGAGCCTGCTTCAGTCGGCATACGTAGCAGCAGCGGAGAGGCAAAGTCTAGGAGGAGGGGGTCTACGAACATCCAGCACTTGACTATGCAATCTCTCTATACGGTGTCAAGGTTGCCGACCCCGCAACGTCGGCGGGTTATTCCGGAACCGTTTGTGAGCGCGACTCTGAAGTTTTTATTTTTGTTTTTCGTTTTGACCGCTAGGAAAGCAGAAATTTTAGAAAGAACTAAATAAAAATAAACGCAATTGATACAGCAACCAGATAATTATGCTTGAAAGATGTGGCCACTGCGCTGTTTATTCGATAAATGAGGCCGAAAGCACGTGCATAACCTTTGCTTACAGCAATGATTGATTGTCTCGTATCATGTTGCGAAGCAAATGCTGCGCTAATCTTATCGATTGAAACTTTGTCTTACGACCCTGCCGCAAATTTGTGGCAGAGTTCATTGATCTTCCTTATCAGGAAATCCGTAAAGAACACCCTCTGGTGTTACGCACTCGTTCTATAATGGAAAGCGAAAATAAGTAAAGTAGCAAAGGGCAGGGAAGGCAATATCGCCTACAGGGAAGCAAGTTTATGCAGCCACTCTAAAAATGTGAAAGTAGGTAAGGAGGGAAGCGATCGACAAACAAGACTTGGAATATTATCATTTTTTATGGCATTATATACAAGCATCTGTGCTTGTTGGGGCAGCATAATACCTCTACCTTACACTGATAACACTGAACAGCTAGTGCTATCCGTGTCCCATACGTCAAGACGCTTTCGCGCGAGTGTTGGGATTATATACCAGTCGTGCTTAAGTGGGAGCAGTTTACACTTAACTAGTTGGTTTTCACTTTGTCGAAGCGAAAACTCAACCAATGATCACATTTTATAGTACACACTTAAGCTATAACCTCATCAGCTTCGGTTCTAACTTAGCCCTCAAAAATCGTTTTTGGCAGCTCTTTTAGCAGCTGGCTTTTCAACCAAATATTTAGACACAACTGCTACAGAAAGGCACTGAAAAAAATTAACACGGACCCCAAACTCGATTTTGCCGTTGTCGACGTTTTTTTTTTTTTCAGGATTGCGAACACGCTGGATCTCGGCTGCTGACTCCGACTAAACCGGCGGTTCCATAGCAATGAAGCTCAACTCCGCTCGTGACCTCCGCTCTGATACGCTGAAAATGCGAAGCGGCCATATGTGCGAGAGGTGTTCACGGCCTAGTCATGTAGTCATGCTAGAGTACCATAGCCAGCATAACCGCTCAACCGGCAAGCGAACCATAAACAGCCTAGCCTCGCGCTCACAACCGCTCACGGCCGCTCCGATCCCAGCCGCAAAGACGACGAAGCGGCCGCCCGGCGTGAGGAGCGCCTCCGCCGCAGTTGTACTTGGGGCGTTTATAAAACTCGCGCATGAGGTCGCTGTAGCAGCTTTTCGTTGTGAAAAATTGTCTACTGTTCCTAGGCTTTCGAGCTGATCTCTTAAACAACTCACATTTTCTGCGCAAAATGGACCAGGTGCCCATTATCGGGAATTCGCGAAATAATTTAATCGGCAACAACAAATTTTTAAAAAATCCTTTTCAATGTGATACATTACATAAAGTAATGTGGAGGCAATGATATTTATTTATTGCCTTGGTCATTTGGGGAATAAAGGTAGATTCAGTGAATAGACTAATTCTCACCCTAAAGGTGATTATGATAATCTCGCTTTAGTGGGAAGCGTAAGGTCATGTACTTTCTAGGACTTTCTGAGTGGTGCGCTTTGGAATCACCAATCTTGCGAAGCACATACTCTGAACGCCTCAAGAACACGACGGTTTCACGATTTAGCTTTAGTTGCGAAAGACGCATTCAGCAAGAAACCAGAGCTGTCCACCCTGAGGTCATGAACACAGTCATCTGCGGAGCGTCTTCAAGTAGCCGCCGCAAGGTGAAATACATGTTATTTTTATGATTGTAATTTTGACAGGGCAGTCAAGGTGGACAGGTATTTAGCACACATGCGTGACACACGTGAGCTCCCTTAGCACAGCCTAAGATGGACGAAAAACATTTTGGCTATGGTGATTGTAAAGGAACCATAAGTTTCATTACGCATCTCTTTACATAAAATGTATATGGATCACTCCAATTCATATTAGGAGTCGATGGATTGATTGGGCGACCTAGTTTCAACAATCAAACGGGTGTTGTGCTGTCGAGCCACGGCTAATTTTAATATCATTATTATTTTTTTTTCGCAGGAAGCAAAGGACCAAATTCGTCGTTCCCGAAAATCCTCTGTATCGGTCTACAGTTTCAGATTTCCATAGGAACCCGGACTCTTGCTTAGGCGTTTGGAGACTGAGGTCTGGATTTCTTCATTTACATTTCCGTAACTTGCGCTTTGATGGTTTCTTGCTGATGTTTGCTTTCTTCCTCTGAGGTGGCCAATACTGCCTATGTTTTGAGTAACTACCACACCACCCCGAACTCCGACATCAGCCGGTCTGCTTCAGCTGCAATCCCGAGCTTGGACGTTTAAATCTAGATTTCGTTGCCGCATATGCCAGCGGCGAATGACGCTTCACTGAAGTAAGTAGACAGCGAAAAGTCCTTCGTACAAAGGAAAAAAAATAGATGCACGAGACCTGACGCAAATTTCGGTTTTCCACTGTCATATATTTTTGTCACAAAGTGCCGCCTCAAGAGAATATTTCCAAAACTGGCCAACAAAACGAACCTCCTTTTCCTTGAAAAAGAAGTAAATGTTAATAAAGTTTTAATGAAGGTTGGTGCATTATTTTTTTAGTTTTCAAGAGTGATTGTGAAGAAAGGTGTCATCAGAAGAAAGGCATCAGAACCGCAGATTTGTTATGTGTCGAATATGGAGCGCTTTGTCCAAGCGATTGGCTTTGTCAGCTTTAGAGTTAAATTTTTGCATTTCAGAAGCAATAAATATTTTTCCATGGAAAAGAAACTACATTTGTAAAACGATGCAAATCGTGCAACGGGTGTGGCTTTTTTTTTCATACCGGCCAGCTCAGGCGCGATGGCATACCTTCCACGAGAAAGCCTAAACATTGTGCCAAGAAAATATGCGTAGTGAAAGATAAGGGTTCTGCGTCATTGCGATAAAAGGTGGCACATTTCAAAAGGAGTGTATCTATTAGTCTTGGAAGGTGGCCATTGAAAGGACCTTTTGCGATGGTGGAACTTTGCTGGAAACAACATGCCGTGATTAAGCGTCTGCGGATAGTCGATGCTTTCCATCCAGCGAAGGGCTATACGTATTGCATACATGCGATCTTTTCCTTCTTAATTTTTTTTTTGAGCCCTTTTCACTCTGCCTCCGCCACTTTTACTGGCCACCATTAACAGCGGTACTACTCATGATGAATCATGAATGAACTCTCCTAGCCAGGAATACTGACCGTGAAGTAATCAGCGAAGAATACATCTTTGTAGCAGGTTCTAAATAACCAAGCCTTTTTAAATTGCTGCAGCAACACGAAAAGGCATGCGAGATGGCACTTGTTTATGACGATGCTCATAGACGCACACTAGGCAGAGACGAAGGAAGAAAAGAAACTGGGACGCGTGTAGTACACATCAGCGCTATGTTGCAGAGTTCCTCGAGCTCTTACCGATAGCGTATACAGCTCGTTCTGTCCAAAAGCCGTTGTTTCCGGGCTTTGGGCCCAGAACCCAGTCTCTCTGCGTGCCAGGCGGGCACGCAACGCATATGCCACAACGGTTAGTTAGATCTAGCTACTCAGAGTGGCACCAAGTGAAAGCGGTGTGGTGTGTATGAGACTAGTGTGTGTTGGGGATGTGTACTGCTCTTAGAATAATTAAAAAAATGTTTAAAAAGTGAAAGACGCTATTGAGTCTGTTCTTAAAATGGCGCTTAAGCGTCCTCTTTTTTTTTTTTTCTATCGTTTGCGTGTTTACTGAAAGAATACCTTAAAAAGGCACTCAAGAGAACTCCACAGAATTATGGTTCGCAGTCATTAAATAGTCAACTTGCTCTTTCTGGCTGTGGAAACGTGTGTCCGGCAGCAAAAGATGCAATTATGGCTGAAAGAAATTGAATTTAATAATCTGCCCGCCGCTTGATTCAAACTTGTGATGTCTGTGGCCAGAAGGAGTTTTTTCCGCCATTTTGAATGAATGGCGGTGTAGTAAAGCGTCTGGGATCCACGCACTCAAAATTCGGTGTAAATGACCGCATTTGAGATGCGAAATCGTATGCGATGGCGACATCTCTTTTTGGTTTCATGATCTTTTGTTGCTTATAAAAGCTGCATTTTTAGCGAGAGTGGAATCGTCGTCATTGAAATCCAGCAGTCTATTAATGCAGAATAAGTAGGCTTGTCCTGAGAGTCCCTTGGACGATTGCAGAAGAGCCGAATTACGGGGTTTCATTCAATAAATGTTTAAAATATATCTAAGTGCAGCGTACACAACGTTTTCGGTAGTATTAGCTTACTAAAAATTAGCAGGACTGAGCATTTTTTACAGAGATGCATGACGAAGCTACTTCAATTACAGCGTCTATACACGTGCCTGTGGAAGGACAAAATCCTGCACATTTTTCTGTTATTTATTTCTGCTGTCGTAGTTGCGATGAGAGAAAGCGCATCTTCATTTAAAACTGCTGATGGCGGCCTTGCTATGTCTCGACCCCCTCTATGATAGGCACGTGGAGCTGCTTTTTTATCGATGGCAGCAAGCTCGAACCTCAAGCTGCAGTAGATGCGTTGCCATTATCGCTCATGTCTTAGCCTGATGTTCAGCAGCCCGAACTTCCTCGAAACACTGAAGGAATTTGCCATCTTTTACAAAGCGAGGTCACTAGGATTACTTATAGCTTTGATCAGACTCGCAACCATAAATCTTACAAAGAAGACGCAGCTCACTAAAAGCTTCCGAGATGATGTAAATCTCTGCTTATATTACATCACTGCAGTCTGCCAACTGACGCTGGTCCGTCGCTTCTGTGTCTCGAAAGGGCGAGAGCCTACTTCGGCTCGTCACTTTACACCCCTTCCTGTACCATATTGCTAATATTTTCACGTTGCCACCCTTCGTCCACGCAGTGGATTGCAGACCCGTGGCTGCGAATAGCACCCGACGGTCCGTACGTCAGTTTCCTCCGGAATAATTTTCTCCCGCTGCGCTAAGCTGGTCGTCTCACGCTGAAGGCACGTGTCCCAAACGTGAACCGGGTCGGATTCCCTTCGGTCACTGCATTCTCGAGAAAGCTCGCAAGCGTGCTAGACCGCAGCATCAGCAATGCTGCCTTTCATCCGGCAGTGTCGCCAACAATCGTGCGATTCCTATTCAGGCGAGGCACCGCGAAACGAACTCGGTCGTGAAATTAACAAAAAGCAGCCCGAAACGACACATCCCGCTGCCCAGCTCCAGCGTGATCCGCGCCCCAAGGACGATCGGCTGCCCTGCGAATGCCCGGCTGAAATTGGACGCTCTAGAATTCACAGTTGCCCCAGTCTTCGAAGTGGCTAGTACGCTATGCCGAGAGAGAGAGAGACAGAAAGGAAGATAAGACACTGCTGCTGCTGCTCCAGCCGCTGCGTTCGCTAGGCATTCGTGAGACCACTTTCCAATGTCCGGCACGTTCTGTCTGGCCGCGCACCCAGTCGCCAAGGCACATTGGCGGCCAGCTGCATTGCTGGTGCGATCCTGATTTTCTGCTTCTCAGTTTTCCTTTAATGTTTTTTTTTTTTGATCACCTTCGACCGCTCGGTAGAGCACTCCATCGCGAAGCGAGGCGTAGCGGAACGCAGCTGTCGTCGGGCCCGGTTTTTTGCGCCTGTAATGCTGCTCGACGAAAGTTATGCTTACGATACTTCGTAGGATTCGCGCGAGGCGAGCGCTTTGACTCCTTGACTTTGATACTGTTCACTAATGCACTGTTCGTTGCTAAATGTAGGTATTCCAGTTTTTACCCGGCGGAAAGAAATAGAAAATGAGTGTACGACAGGCGCTAAGAGGCGAACATCTGCAGGCGCCACTTTGCTATCATGGTTTGGCCTTGGAACGAGAGAGTCGGCGATGTTCCGGCAGACATCTCCTGTGAAATCTCGTCACCGTGTGCCCTGTTTAATTTTATCCCTTTGCGCAAACAGAAAACATTAAGAGGAAAAAAAAATAGAAACGAGCAAGCAACTTTGCTGGCCTAAGGAAAGAACATGAGGATTTCTCTGGAATTGCACTCTTTCTTGTTTATTTTTTCATGTTAACATTGTGTATAAATAACTATAAAAGAACAGCATATAAGGGTTATAATTTGGGAAAACCGTTTTTTTTTTTTCATTTCAGGGTGGTTCTGCGCCACATTCGGGAATTTTAGACATGCGGTTCAGAAATTTGCTTACCTTGTATTTGTTTTTCGTCTCGAATTTTCATATTCTTGTATTTTCTACCTCTGTTTTGCATGACCAGTTTCATTTTTGTTTCTGGCATTCTCTCGCGCTGTGCTCTTGAAGGAATACCAAACACACAGAGGAGTGTTTAGAAATTATTGTCGAAACAAATGTGACATTGGTATAACTTGTTAGCGCCAAGAAATTTTCGCCCGTCGCCAAATGACACACAGCAGCTCATTGCTGCTTCACCGTTCTAAACATATTTTATTTCACACTATCTGTGCCTCATTTTACAATGGATCCTTCGGGATATGTCAGTTTACCATGAGAAACCAGGCGAAAATGAAACGACGAGAATACCTGTAATCCCATAAAGTATGGTCCCCTTACAAAGATGCCGCCATGTACTATCATTAGCACAAAAATTCTACTGCTTATTTTAGTCGTAACTCAACATCATGAAAATTTTTGCTGCCACAGTTTTTTGCAGGCTAACATTACAAGAATAAGTACGTGCGCAGATTTAGTTACCGTCACAGGTCGCGTAAAGGAATTGCGCAGCCTAAACTGCTGCTGGGCTCGAAAGGCAAGTATTGCGAGGGTAGGCTGCCAAAGCAGTACGTGGGTTGAATTGTGCACGTCAGATGCTGTATTGCGACTAGGTCTACGTGTGGTTCTGTAGTTCGCTAAGTTCTGCTCGAAGATATTGAGGAACCTACGTGAGGATATTGAATAATAAGGCTTTCATAAGACAAACCGTTTTGCAGTGCAGGTTGCCTTGGTCCACAAGAAAAACGTTAATTCCAGAACAGCGGACAGCCTGAATATTTCACTGTGCCGTCTATCGAAGCGTTATTTTAGCCAGAAATGTACGGCGAACGCTAGTTGCCCACGAATCCAAAAAAGCTACTGCAAAGCGCATAAGTTTAAAACTGGCATTTTTGCCACAGGCATACAAGCTGCTCTATTAAGCAAACCTCTCGAATGACCTTCAAGAGTGCATATGAATGCGTTTTAGTCTTGTAGGGCCATTTAAAGAAATGAAATAAACCGCCGCCTTGACCGCACCGTATCCATCGACCCCTGAGTAAAGGAACAACATTGCGCACACACTTAGCGTCCAGAAAAGAGATGTGCTGATGCCACAGCAGTGCCCAATGCGACACGTGCCGTGCGCACCTAAGCCACTGAACGCTGAGGACCTTGGACCGAACGTCGCCGACATGCCTACAGTGCTTCCCTCAGTCCTGCTGTCTCGATTCCACAGGTGAACGACGGCGCCAATTCCAGCTAGATGCGGAGTGGGCTGTCTTTGAACAGCAGCTGGATGAGCTCACTGAATAAAGTAACCGAACATTCCACTTTGAAAACCCGAGAACATTCCTCTCAGTGCTGTAAATTTCTTTATAGCTGCTAAGTTCTTTTTTTTTTCATTTGCCCGCTTTATTTCTGCTATTACTGCATCATGTCTAAGAAGTGACGTCGTCCGAAACAGTGTGAGCCGAAGTCTAACATACCGTAGAGGTGATGAAGGCCATGAATCCACTTGAACGCTGAGATTGAGGCTTGGTCAGCATAAGAAGAGTATTTAAATGTTATCACAAGTAGTTTCGTGCCCTTTCTGCGATTCGAACATGCCAGACCTCTGCAGCGTTCTGGGGGCAAAGAAAGGACTACAGCTAGCGCAAGAACTCTGACCATGATCACCAACCGCATAGGAGGCACTTTTTGTCGCAGTTCTTTTTTTTTCGCCCTCAGGTTTTTAGGTATTTCGATAAAAAAAAATGCATTTCATAAATACAAATCTTTTATTCCTCTTGTGTGGTCCACGGCAGTGAAGTATTTGTTTTGTGCAAACCGATGCATATTTAATGCATGAATTTATTACGGGTCAAACTTGCATTTCATTCTGAAAAATGTAGCGGAAGTTACTCACATTAGAGCTACTGCTTTGGCCACAGAAGGTATGGAAGCTGTATAATGCACTGCCATTTGTCGTCGCTGCCACTTCAGCGCTTGTCGTTCTTTTTTCGTCGTCGCTGCGCGGTTTTTAAGCATGAAATGCTTTTAGCACCCGTTGTCGGCAGTGTGGTGACGTCACGCCGAGACCGAGAGCCATCATACGGGCACTGAATTCCAGTCATCCGGGCTCTGAAACGAGAACATCCGGGCACCGTACGAGACTTAACGAGACTCTCTAAGCCCTCCTACGCGACCGGCATGCAAGCGCCGGTTGGTCTCCAAAGGAGTCACAAAAAATAACTGCTGCCAGTGCCTTCGCAATGTTTATCAAGATATCAGTAGGTGTGCGTTTGATAATGCACGGAATTATAATTTCCGATTTCTAATAACGCGTGCGAAAAGCACATAAATGCCACGATACACTTCGTTGTCATACGTGATCTCTTAGGGGCTTCGCGCATCGAAGCAAAGCCGCGCAGGCGCACAGGGGCCCGGGGGAGAAGCGCTGCGTTCAAAGGGCAAGGCATCGCGCCGAACGGGTGGTGGCGTTCCTCCCTTCCGTTACGGTGCGGTTCGGGTGTCCACCGAGATGGCAGAGAATTACTGCGCCATTTCCTTTCCTCAAAAAACCTTGCGTTCAAATGGCAAGGCATCGCGCTGAACGGGTGGTGGCGTTCCTCCCTTCCTGTACGGTGCGGTTCGGGTGTCCACCGAGATGACATTAGGCCCGTAAACATTTCATGCTTACTCTTCTCTCGGTTACGGGAGAGGCAGAGATTTTTTTACCTCTTCAACTGTCCCTTGGGTTCTATTTTTTTAATTACGAAACTGCAGTGAACTGAAAGAACGGCTGCTAACAAATGCGGAAAATAATAGTTAGCTTGTAATGAAATTAAGTCTAGACAAACGGTAGATCGGGTTTTTATTGCTGCTGAAATGCCATTTCAGGTTTGCTAAAATTCGCTTCGGACAAAAGAACGAAACACACGGAGGAGTGCTCGTACGTGTCGCCACGTCAGGCAGTATCTCCGTGTTAGGCCGTGGACGTTTTTGTGTTCCTCTATTTATTGTAAGATGCACTTCCCTAAAGAAGTTGAGCTCATCTGCGGCTTAGCTTAGACTGAATAATTATCTTTGCTCATCTCAAAATCTAGCGATGCGGTGTTGGACTCAGAAATGTTCGCCGATATATTTAGGTAACAGCGGCATAAAAATAAATGCACCACAAAAGAAACTTTAATGGTTTATTCCAGGACAGCTTACATTGCAGTTTGAAAATTATGCGAGCAACAGGCGCGGCCTAGAATACTCCGTATCTGCAGACATGTGGACTGTTATTACAGTATCAGGTTTAAAATTTATTCCAGTTCTTTGGTCTATTCACTTTTCCTGTCGATAGTACGTAATTATGATTAAATAATTCAATGAAAATTTCCAGTCAGGAAATACATTAACTTATTCATTTGTTCATTTGTTCGGTCATTCGTTTCATGCACATCTAGTACTAGGATCTATGATAGAAAGAAGGCAGGCAGATGGGATTCTTCTCAACACAATTCTGAAATGAACAAGTATCGACTGCTCTAGCCAATATTTTGACAAGAAGCCCTGTCTTGTGGAAACGTTGGCTAGCGGACTTGGCTCCCTCGATCCTTGCTCATTTTGTATTGCGTTCTAAGATCACTAGACAAAGCTTTTCTGTACAATAGCTCCACAGATTCATGTGCAACATTCATAAACAAAAATTTTGAATTCTGGAAAACTGTAAGGTACTGTCAGGAAAATATCGAAGGAAATGGTCCATTCTTCCTATCTGTAGCAAAATATTTCTTTTAAAGGTTTTCCATCGCTTGCGTCGAGCTGTTAAGACAGCCCAGAAAACCAGCAGGGAACGCTTTCGACGATAGGGAAAATGAAAAACAAAAACCAAAACACAAACCTGTCGACAGGAGATATGCGGATATACTGACCATTATAGCGAATCCTTAAAATATATGAAAAAATTGCGTTCATAAACTGTTTCTCGTTCAGAAGTGCTTTCTTACAGATTTGTTGGGTGCGCTCCAGCGGAAATCCTTGCATATTTTCAGACCTTCTTTCCGCGCAAAACACTACAAGATAAAATATTCAACTTGTTACTCCAGCCGATATTAAAAGTGTTCTAAATCTAAATCTACGCAGGCGTCCAGGGGTAGGGTATTCTCCCCAGCTCCTTTTCTAAAGTGGAAGTTGATCTAAAATTACGAGTTCCTCAGGAAATACAATGGAATGTACTGAATTTGCAATAAATACCCTTGCATGGCTGAAACCACCATGTGCAGCGAGCACTGTTCGTCGTTTCGTATCTACAAGCGCAAATATAAACCATGCGACTTGAGGAAAATGAAACAAAACATAGTTTATAATTTCTGTTATGTTGTCGGGGGGAAGGAACACATAGATACTCGATTTATTGGGCCTTCTCAGTTTCTCGTCCTTTGGCCATCCGTTCGAGTAGACGGTTTCTGAGAGTGCTTGTGAATGTGCTTTGAATGCATGAAGACTAAGGACAGCAACAAGCCGCGGGTTTTTACAGCTGTTACAAATGTGTGTACTAGCCCTGTATTGTTCTTGTTTAGTGTGAAGAAGACGTGTAAATGGACATATTTTTCTTGGATGAGAAATTAAACTTCACTTTTGGACCAAACCCAGGCAGCGGCGAGACGTTATTATGCGCATTACTACAGACCTACCTCTTCATTTTAACAGGGGATATTGCTTCTCAAAACGGGTATTTTTATACAGTAATACAATTCAGGAATTCGTCACGATTAGTGACGTGGAAAGAACGATAGGGATCAAGCAGTCGAACTGAAGCGCTTTTAGACTTTCCAGGATAAGCACATCTTTAACATGTTAAGGCCGTTTTGGCGCTTCTGACCCGACCGAATAAATGTCTCATACTGTACGTCAGAGAAGTATCTGAAGACTTTCACTCTTTCACGTTCGTCTAATTTTGTCTGCCAGCAAAATCACGTAGATCTAGTCGCGCTGGCGCTACCAAATAACAACCCTGCCTGCCGACCTGGCATGGTTATCCAATATTCATCTCCGCTCTAAATAAGGGAGCAAGTGTCCGGCCTTCAAGAACGCCTGCTGGCTCCAAGCACACTCAAAAAGCCCACGCGCGGGTTCCGAGCGCTGCTGGTGTCGACGGAGCTATTTTCGCTGAGCTCCACCCCGTACACACGCCGAAGCTTTCGACGGCGCGTGGGGTCGTCTGGTCCGCAAAAACGCGACCCGACGACCGAGACACTTGTCGACACTCAAGGTCGATGCGAGATAGAGCGCTCGACGACCGCTGCCTCCAACCGGCACATGCGCCGACATATCGTGTGAACACAAAAAACCAACATTCAGCAAACATACAGAGAAACCAAGTGCCCTCCCCCCCCCCCTTCCCCTCTCTGAAAACGCTTGCATCGCCGCCACCTTTGCAGCAGACGCTTCTTCTTCCTTGTAGTGTAGGAACGTGTTGTCGACCGGTTTCTCGGTGACATACTGAGGAGTTAGTGTTTTCCTTTTTCCGAATGGAGTCGGATCCCTCCGCGCCATATTCCTTGTAGATTGTGGCTTTCTATGTCTTTCTTTTTGCTTGCAGATTCCTTTAGCCTGGTCTTGAAGGACACTGTGACCACTGCCCGCCTACATGCTTGCCTACCTGTCTGCCAGCATGCGTACCGGCCTGCCAACCCGCTCGGCTGTGAAGCGCGCGCGCGCCAGCAATTTGTTATCTGCTTATATACCGTGGCCAACATCTCTGGTCTTTTAGTTGCTGTACTGTGACCCTGGTTCTTGGGCTGCTCGGTGTGGTACTATCCAAGCTCTTTCAATGGTCGCTTTCCTCCGACCCTTCATACTCACTTCTCTCCCGCATTCGCGACGGTAAAGACCAGCCGAACTGCAGTTGTTGAATTGCGAAACACCCCTGCAAGACTGAATGCAAGGAAGGCCAGAAACAGTATTCAAGATGGCCCCTTCATTGTTATTTAATGAGGAGAAAAGTGCGCATATTAAAGCGGATGTAAAAGCGATACCCGTTGCGCATACGTTATGAGCGACGGCACTGGTAAGACTACTCCGGTTTTGTTAATCTCTCCACTCGGTCGAGCATTAGACGCTATAGGAACGAAAGGACTGGACTCGAAAGAGGACTGAAGCAATGTACTTTTCTTTTATCGGTGCTTCATAAGCGCTCACATATGGGCGGGAATATTCTAGTTTACGTCCTACCTGCGACCCAATTCGACCGCCTTGGCTTCTGCAGTCGTGTTCAATGGTTCTGTACATTGCACGGATCCAGGCTCGCCACGGTTACAGGGCAGTGCCCGCGGACTCGATATTATCTGGCAGTTTCGATGTTTTGCCATTATTATCACAGCAAGATGGGTACAGCCCAAGAGCAACATTATGTCGTTGTGAGTGGAGCACTCGGCGACACTGTCATGAAAGGTGCTAAAAAATAAAGGCTTCATCTTTTCTCTTATCTTTCTGAAACCCTGTCACAATTACCGAATACTGTTGCGCCCAAGATGACAATATTAAAAATTAAGCATTGTTATTAGGCAATAACAGTGCACATGCACTTGATGAGAAGGCCAAGTGGATGCGAGATCATTGTTGAAGAATTGAAAAATAAGCAGCATGACAACCTTCGACTACCCGAGCCTCGTCCGTATTTGTCATCCCACACTAGTGTTGCCATTTTACTGTACACCACGTTAACAGTGCTGAAAGAAAAGCTGAATCTTTAAACACAGCTGCAGCCATTTCAACCAAATAAGCAGGAAAATATTTAATGGCTGCAATGGCTACTCCTTTATTCAAAAATTTTGTAGATAGATTGAAGTCCTAAAATTTGGACTAGATTAATTTTTGTCCGCAGCGAGTGCTCTCAAGGGAACGTGCGCGTATACTCCACTCCAAAGCAGTCGAAGCACCCTGTAGAGCGGGCATATGCCGGCACGTGGTGCTCGGGTCGCCTGGTTGTGACTGCACCCAAAAGGAAAATTTGGGTACACCGCACTCATCACCCAGTAAAGGAACTCTTGGCTTAATTAGCAGTACACTGGCGTTTGAGAATTTCATGCAGCCCAGCACTCCATACGCTGCAAATTGTTGATCGGCAGAGATGGGTTGCATTCTTCTTCCCGCGTCCAGTGGTACAATTTTTTGTTTCAAGTGCTGAATTCACACGTCTAAAATAAATTTAGTGTAATATATATAGGCTGCATCAATCTATGTTTGCGCTTTGAAGAATAAATGTATTGATCAAATTAACTGTTGCCTAGTCCTCGACACTTAGAAAAATCGTTAAAATTGTCGTTCATAGCCGAGGCGACTAAAGGTCAAAATGAGAATTCGGTACTGAATTTATCTGGTAAATGCTCCAGACCCACAGGTGCAGGTAAGCGCAGCGGATAAGTTTTCCGGCTCTCTTAAGCCTTTCTGTTCTTGAGAATTATGCAACGTGAGGAAGCTTTATGTGAAACATTAAAGAAACTGCGGCAGGGACAACTCACCCCGTTAGGTTCCTTGCAAGCTGGCACACAAAAAAATTCATTGCTTGCATTATTAACCAGCGTCAAAGAAGCGTACGCTTCCTGACCTTCTTTTAAAAACACATAGATTTACATGTGCGGTAGAAGAGTTTTTATGCTATATGTACTTCCTACCTGAATTTCGACCACTGGGCGCTTTCAAAACATTTGTCAGTGCTGGCTATATTAGCTGTCTAGAGGTAACAAAATAAACGTTGTCTGGGCATGATGTAGACCGCGTAGCTTGAAAATTTAGCTGGATAATTGTGCGCGAGTGTTCGTGGCTCGGCGGGCTATGTCTTTGAAAACGAAGATCGAGAAGACAGTTTGTGCAAACAATGTTCAAGAGCTTTATACTTTATTGCTGCCATTCACCGAAGATTACTGACCCCTGGTATGAAAAAATTGGTCTTGGGTAATGCACAGTGGGTAAAAATAAACAGCTCTCGCTTTTATTACAGGGGGCCGGTAACAATTACCAGGCAGAACATACACAGTTTCGGCAGAAAAATCGGGTTATATGCAGTATCGCACTTCTGTAATACTTATGAGAACGTAGTGTTGCTATCCTAAAAAAGGACATCTAATTGGTAACACATAAAGAGAATACTAATTGTGCTTACCGTGCCACTTTAGAATGATAAAGAATGTTATGCGCCAAAACATCAAAATGTTTTCAGATTATGATATGACGATATAATTACGTTATGAAGTGTGATAGACTAAAATTGGCCAGAAAAGGCTTTGTATATATACCTTCAAACGATCACAAAACAACGCTGTCACACTGACAGCACTAAATTGACTCAAAACAAAAATAAATTCTGATTTTTTTTTTCGTTCTGTGTTATGGAGTGACACTCTGAAATGTACACACAGAAAAAAGACAACGATTACATTCGTCTCCGATGTGCTATTCCCACAAACACAAATGGACAACCCACACGTAGGCCCGACTGCATGGAAGCGGTTGGCGCTATAACCTTGTTTTCTAATATTGCTTGTAAGGCGTACATGCAAAGACACTACCTCATCAGCGAACCGAATACTTTTCAGCGACTCTTGGCTTTGTAGTCAAGACCCACGGCTTGGTGATGGTGGTGGGGCTGCAAGGCAATTACTCCAATAGTGGCATGGGGCCCACTGACATCAGCAACTCCAGGAGCAGTTAAGACTTTGGTGGCCACGACTTCTGGATCGTGACCTCCACCGACAACAGGAGGTTGGCTGATATCAACGGGTCCTGCGCCGTGAACTACACCAGCTGGTGGTCCAGATACAGGCGTCAACGCTTCTCCCAACACTACCGGAGGTTGTGCAAGCACAGCCCGGTGTCCACCGCCCAGTCCTCCAAGGAAGGCAACTGCTGGAGCTGCCGCGGCTGGATGTTGTCCGAGTGAAGGAACATAAGTCGCCGCTCCTCCTGCCACGGCCGGTGCTTTACCATGAACTCCTGCTTTGACAATCACGCCACCCCGTTGGGCCTTGGTGACAGCAGGGTTAACCGCCACTGGTTTAGCGTCGTACACTGCGCCGGCGGGCGCCGACGTTGCCGTGCCGGGCTCGTTGGTGCGGATTCTCGCCCTGAAGCCGTTCGCGTCGGCCACGTAGTCCACACGGCGTGAGATGCCATAAACGTCGGTGTAGCCGTAGGATCCGCGTTTCGTGTTTTGCGCGTCGCTGGTTTCATGCCGGAACTGGGTATTGCCAAACTCGTCCACGCTCTCGTAGCCGAAGTTGTACGGGTGCGGTGGCTGCGATGGCGCAAGAGAGAAGTAATAAATAAAGAGAGCGCTAAAAAGGTGAATTGCTCTTTGCGCTTGAAAAATTTGAGAATAAGAATTAGTGCAGCATAAACTGGTGCTGATTATAAATCAGTAGGGGTAAAATGTGCGCGCTTTTTCTCCTGCACACAACGGTAGCGTCAATCGATGGTCAGGCTTAGGTAAGTGTTGAGATTCCATTACATAAATACAATCGATGTCAAAGGAAATGCGGGCAAATTAGTAGAGGGCAGCAATAGTACCTGACAGCGTCCGTAGCTTTAAGCCTAGAGTACATTAACTAGACTAGTTCAGAATAAGGCCCGTTGTTTATAGCTGAAATATTTGATTCATGCAAGCGTTGGATCTTTTGCGTTTCTCGATGAAGTAATTTAGTATACTCACATAAACAGGCTCAGGAGAAGCAGCGGGTATCACAGCAGGTGTTCCAACTTTGGAGACGATAGGAATGCGTGGCACAAAAGTACGCACTGCCGGTCTTCCACCCACAATAGAGCCACCCACGGCAGGCGCTGGAGACGCTGGTCTAACAACAACGGCTGGTAAGGGGCCAGCGACGCCATGAAACGGGCGCGCCTGAAGATGTGGTAGCTGGAAGAGCGGTGCACGGGCCACAGAGGCAGGAAACACTCCGGCTGGACGTCGTTCACTTTCCGGCGGCGCTAGTGGATATAACGGCAGTGGATACCTCTCGAGCACCGGAGGAACTCCATGGAATGTTCCAGCTGCGAAGTTTGGTGGTGGTAGGGTGATTGTTCTGTGTGCCACTGCTGGAAAACCCTGTGGCCTTGATGGGAGGCCTCTTGGCACGACCGTCGCGTATATTCTAGGAAGGGCAAAACCCGAATCTTCTGGGTATCCGGCCAGTACAATCGGAGCGGCGCAAATGCCCAGCAGGATCTGCAAGGCAAGGTAAGACGGAGTATTACCGCATGAGTTCACTTTTGCTAAACTGTTTTGGCGGGAGGAAAAGAAAAAAATTTTCAACGTGCGACCTCTTGAAAGCCCACCAGTTTATAAGATAAAGTCATTCTCATACGAACAAAATTATTTCATCGTCTAGATATGTGGTAGCAGCAAGAACAGCGTGGTAAATGGTGATTGGAGGCGTAATTTTAGGACTTACTTCCACGTTACAAGAAGCAGTGCTGTCTACTATTCACCGTACCGCGACAATATAACCGGAAGGAAACTCGTCGAGGGAGACAAAAAAGCGATAGCTGAAGTGTTTTTTTTTTGCTGCACACAAGAACTCGACATTGTTGGCAACATTTTCATTCAATCATCACAATGTATCCATTCATCAATTTATGGATTTATTTCCACTCCGTCGTAGCCATTAGCTTCGTAGTTTTATTTGAAGGGCGACGCGTGCGCACTATTCAAGAGAGCTGTAGAACTTAATGCTTCTTTCCTTACACGGGAAGGAGGCCCTATTCCTTTTATTATAGAAGCTCGTCTTACTTCCAAACCACAAACAAACTATTTCCCTCCTCCCTCGAGAAACTAAATTCACGGCATTTAGACGTTGAACGTTTAATTCCATAGAGGTAGTTTTTTCTTGTAATATGTCTTGGAAACACCACGTGGATCAAAGCGCAGCGGTAGTGCCTCAAATAACAGGGATTGTAAGTCGGTTCAGACATGTTTTTGAGAGATGAATAAAATTGCTCCTTTTTAATTACGTCTTTTTTGCTTCTTGTTAAACTATTGCGACTTGGTGTGGGTCTCAGTCACGGTCAACTGCCTTCAGCGTGTCTATGTTTTTGAGAAAAGGTTCCTGCGTTACGTTAACAATATCTCCTGGAGTTCACCAAGTGCAGATGTTTTTTCTAGAAAGTGAAGTGATAAAAATATAACACTGGCATAATGGCGCTTGAGTGCGCGGTTTATACTTGAAGCACTTAGAAATATAAATTGTATACTTAACCTTGCTGAGCTACATACCCGAGAATCATACGCCTTTTGCCTCGGCCCTCCAGACAGGATGGAAAAATCGAATGTATATATGCATGTATCATTGTGTCAAAAATGAATGTATGAATGAATGAAAGTTACATGACAAAGCATGCAGAGACCTAGACAGCGCTCACACCTCGAAGAAACTCAGGTAGCGAATATACAATAGTTTGCTTCCCTCTAAAATACATACGTATATAATGACTGATTTTTTCAGATCTTCATACAAATATTTGCGTGTGATGTATGCAAAATGTACTTCTCCGTTTTCCCTTTTTTTGCTACCGGTGCCTGTGTTTACTAAATGCAAATATTCTGTGAGAAAAATATATCATTCTTTTTCTTCTCGTGTACCTTTCCACGGATAAAACTTGCGTCTTTGTGTTATTATGTGCCTGTTACTGCACTGCACAAGTGCCTTTGTTTTGAAAGCCTTGCTGTCAAATCACCGCTAAGCAAAAGGGAGCTGCTGCTTTGTCAAGCTCTATCTGATAGCTTTTTCTGCACCTGCGCTGTCTGAGTCTTCACGGGGCAGAAATAAAAATATTTGAATTTAAATTTCTAGGAACCACCGTGGACGAGTGCTCACAACTCGCTACCCACAGTAAGGCTGTGTTTGTCCATATTTGCTGTGTCCTGCTTAAAATATAGCCGTCGTATTCCTTTCAGTATTAATAAACTAGAAATTGCTGGAACCATAAAATGGTCTAATGAGCAGCCACTAGCGCATGAACATGTCAAACTATGGATCCGCAGCGCTAAAATGTGCCTTTTATACAATCCATAAGCTAATAGCAACGATTTGTCGCTTACATCTGCACATATATACTTAATCCGCTTCGTACCGGCCGCTATGTGGACATGATCCTGTGCACATCTCCCTATGTGCGCTGCACCACTACTCACCCATGTGAGCATTATCTCCGCCGTGTAACCCATCCGGGAAGCGCTTGCGACGTGTCCATATTGCCGCGCGTGCTCGGTGCATTTATATAAGGGCGGCGTTCTCCCTCTTTTCTGTGAACCGCGTAGATGTCAGGATTGAGGACAATGGCGGCGGACTGCCCGCTGTTCTTCACTCGGCAGCAGCCACACACCGCGGGGAGCTTCCCTCTTGCCCCTCACTGCGGCGGAAGGCGTGGAAGCCTCGAGCGGCAGGGACGCCTGATCCACTTCCACCGCCACGCCCAGCGGGAACATCAGCCTTTCGCACTGATCGGCCACGGCGCGCTGAGCAAACGCGCTCTGCTGTTCGGATCCCCGGTTGCCTTGCCTCCTTCCGTTGTGCGCCTTGACGGGCGCCTCCTCTGCAAGAGTTCGGTATCGTTAACGGTGAAACTACATCAGTGCAGCGTTTAGGATGAGTAGGGAGGCGCGGTTGACCTCGAGGTAATAACCTATATTTTCGTTCCTGGAAATAACGGTGGGAGCCGACTGTGGCCTTTTGATAACGCGTTTCCGTTTTCCTGCCTATCGGTGACGTCAGAAAGAAACTTTATTTGGCTGGCGCGAAGAAGGGGTTGCAGCCGCTGCAAGGAGCCTCTAAAAAAATAAAAAGATCAACAGGAGAACGATAATTAAGAGCTAAAATGAGTTCTACTTAATCAGGCAACTTTTCTTTTTATTGCAGTAACAGTCGACAAGGATACCTCATAATCGCAGAAAGCTTTTAAAGCAGTTTGCAGCTCAGAACATACTTGGGTCTCCAATTTCTTTCTTTTTTTTCTTTGGACCAGTGCATCTTACGGAACAGTTAAGAAAGGACGATGTAGACATCTACAGGTTAGTAGCATTGGACTTTTACGAGCACTTTCTTTGCTGGCCTTGTCTTCAAATCGGAATACGCATATTGCACTTGGCGTTCCCTGCTCTTAAACGCAGCATGCAACAAAGCGCGAGGTTTTAATTCGCACATGAACAAAAAAAAAAGAATATTTAGCAGTAATGCAGGCTGTCCAGAAAGAAAACCTACAATCTAGAGCATTTTTATTACGGTTTTTCTTGCATTCTTACATTATTCCTAATAAAATTGAGTGGCAAAGCGATACGCCTGAATAATTCTGAACAAGTTTGAAATGGGCCTCTGGAAAAAAAATTGACGGTTTCTCCTACAGACAGCATCAGATAAGTCCGCATTCACTGTAACGTCGCATTTATCCAATGCTTCCCGTTTGACTTGCTGTGTTTCGAAACCGCTGAGTTTCACCTCTTCTTTTCTTTGTTTGTTTTTTATTATTGAGTAGCTTGTTCACCCGACTGTGCTCTCTAGCTAATTTCCCGAAATCATTCCTTTTGGTTTGAACAGCGGCCATCCTGGTTCTTACTGTATTGTCTGTGAACTACTTTTCTATACGAAAAGGACAATGACTTCTATGCTGTGTTCATTTGTTGCAGATTTCTCGACGGCAATGAGGCCAAGCCCTTGTTCACAGGCCGATTGGCCCGGCCGGCTTCGAAATTATGTAAAGTCGGCAAAAGAAGTCACCTCAGCCACAGTTGTGGAGCTCACACTGATTGACGCCCGGCTCCGGTGGAAACGCTACCCGGCGATCTTCCGGAAGACCAGTATTTGAATTTCAGATGGCTGCGGCGGCGGTCTTGCCCCCGCGCACACCCTCTCGGTCGGTGACTGAAGCGAGGTGATGTTGCAGTGCCTTGGTTGCGCTGTGCAACGCGGTGGTCCTGCACCGGGTTCGTAACGCGGCCGCTCCTGCTGCGCTGCCCGTCCGATATTGCTGGCCGCTTTCTCTGTCTGCTTCACTTGCTCGGGTCACGGCTTTTCCTCCTTGCATGTTTTCAGTTTTGCTTGCGTTGCGAGACAACTTCTTTGCATGGTACACTAGCAGAGATGGGACAGTAGACAGTGGGGGAAAGGCTGCCAGAAAGACCCGTTATGTGGACTCCAACGAAGTTCTCTTACCGTTGGGTGACACACCTCCGAACCTTGTGTGCGCGCTTGAGTCTCAGCAGTATTCAAATGATTAACTTTGAATTGTCTCCTTATTTTTTACTTATCTTTCACTTTTTGTTCTTTGAGCTTTCTTTTCTTGGAGTTTTCTTAACTCCATTGCATGGTACTCTAGAAGAGGTGGGGCAGTCTCCAGTGCTGGAAAGACTGCCAGAAAGAACCGTTATGTGGACTCCAACGAAGTTCTCTTACTGAAGTGTGACACACCTCCGAACCTTTGCTGTGCCCAAGCGTCTCGGCAGTATTCAAATGATTAACTTTCAGCTGTCTCCTTAATTTTTTACTCAGGTTCTATCGCAGAGTGATGACGTCGTGAGAAACTGTAGTTTTTTATAACGGGATCAGTAGTTTGTTTAGGAGGACTCTCTAACGCACTGTCACCGACTAACTGTGAACTAATTTTACGTGCTAGACATTTATCAAATCTGCCCAAACACAAGCAGAAGTTCACTTAAGAAAGTAAGTTTTGTGAATCCCGAGTACTTACACCTCGGATTCTCATGACAAGCTATAGCCGCCGTCCAAATACATGCCACGCCTCGTTCATTACCAAAGAAGGCTTTGTGCACGCCAGCACTGTGTACTGCCTCTTCAAAAGAAAGGTTTTAATGTCGTACACTATTTAGATCTGATAATTTCTAATTTCAATATTATCTTGATGAAAAACATTGTACACTGCGAAAAAATTTAGACAAAGACATGTTGAGAGTGTTACAGGCTGCTTTGCAGACATCTGCAGTGGAAGGCTGCATTAAACCTTTTCTCCGCCATTTCTTTTCTTTCTTTCGAACGCAGTTTTTTTTTTCGCCTACATAGAAGATTCAGTCCTGACAAAAAGATCTTGTCAGTTTTCCAGCTTATTATACTAATGGTGAAGTTCTTAAACAAATATGCAACATTTTGTGCAAAGTATCTTAATTGATGAAAATAGCAATATTAATATGCCGGAACTTAAGTAAACACCCTAGGGATTTTGTTTCAAAGATGCGAGCAATGACTGAAATAGTGAAAAAAAAAACGATGTTATTACTGGTGCCAATTTCTGTCTGCATAAAGTGGAAGACGACGGTACCCAGCGGACTGTTCTGAGAAATATACTTCACTCTGTCCGTTACATGGCATAAAAATTATCCTATTGAAAACATGAAGGATGCGGAATTCGCCTGAAACAAGGAAATGACTGGCAGGTACAGAACAGACTGAGAGAAAGCTGTAATCCTCTGCGTGTACAAATCTTCTTCAAGTCATCAAGTATCAATGAGTATTAGCTCCCATTCTTCACAAATTAAGGCACACAACGACCGTGTCTATAGCTGTACGTGAAGGTGAATCTATCTTAAAAGTTCTGAAACTTTTCTTCTCAATGATATACCGCAGTAGAAAACCTTTGCCCGGCGCGAGAGTAAAAAAAAAAGACTTTGGTAATCTGCGTCAAACACTATTATGTTTCCCCTGTTCCGGTAAGCACATCGCTTCTACGTATCATTGAAGAGTGCGATCTGCAACTACTGCCACAAGAAAGGGCGCATTTGAAAGGGCATGCACCTCAAAACGCAAAGCACTCAAGAAGGAGCGTCAGGATGTCTACCAAGTGAGTCGCACGTATATTCGGAGAAAACGAAACGACATCGGTACACATTATTCAATGTGTCGGCTGACGCCACGCCAAGGAACACTGGAGTCTCACAGCAGGCCGGAGGTAACATCGGCGATGCAAATGGAAGCGCCGAGAGGCAGGTCAAAGGTTCGAAGGTCTTGTAGCACGAGCCATGCATGCCACAATTTTATCAAAGTGAAACGAAATGCACCTACATAGGATAGACTACGAACTCCCTCCATGGTCAGTTCTGCATCTTGAGTTTGCAGGCCCGGTTTTTGACACGAAATGGATTGAAGTTCGCCACGTGCAGACGTTAACTACAGCCGCTGTCGTGCAAGAGTTGCATTCTATGTTCGCCACATTTGGCATTCCAGAGACAGTCGTCAGTGACCTCTACAGAGGCTAATGAATTCTGGCTGCGGTACGGCATCTGAGCACGCAGAACACTGGCTCGAATACACACTTCTTCGTCGTCGCCAGGTGCCAAGAGTGCCACCTTGTAGGATAAAACACGGACGCCAGTGGCCACCCAAAGGTAATGATGGCGACGGAGGTGGTGACTGACTTGGAGAGGGACGCAGCCGCCACAGCCACACTACGCAGTTTAAACAGCACACAGGCGGAAGAATGCGCTTTAGCGCTGGCAATACGAACGAGGCGACCAGATCTATCAATAATTACCGTCACTGACTGTCAAACTGCCTGTTGTAACTAGGTACAGAGACGCATATCCCCTATTCCGCATAGTATTCTACAGCGCACACACCAAATCCCGAAAACCCGCTCCTTCTCGACACCTGGACATGCGCCTCTCCATTGCAATGAGCTCGTTCATGTGACCGGCTGAGAACTTATGCTCCAGACACCAGAGGAACCCACATGAGACGGACGTCCCATATGACTAATCTGTTCGCTCATACCCCAACATTTGCGACTCTTCCGCAGAACACACCACCTCACAAAAAAGTATGACGAGAGGAGGTGGCCTTCTGGCTCCCAATCCAAAATAAAACTTGCCCATCTTGTGCTTAGGCATTAATTTTATCCCACGCGCTACCCCGCAAATTGTGCTTTCTGCATTTGACTTGATTTCAAACATTCCACATCAAAATGCCGCAGTCCTCCCTTAGTACCCTCCATACTCCACTCCTCCTCTCCCAGTGGGAAGTCGCTTTGTCTCACACAGGTGTGGACGACCAGCGTGGCCTGAACACCCGGACCACCCAGATAGCTATGGGAAATAGAGCCGTGGACTAAAGGCTGCATCCTTTGGGCGCTTCCCTCAAACATTTTCTCATAATAAAAGTTTTCTCTGCCTCTTTCGAGCGCGCTGTGCTTTGGACATCGTCGTTTTTATCACCTTTCGTCTCTCCATTCTGCGCCGAGGATGTTTATGCACGCAGGTGAAAAACAAATATGTCTGGCGGAGCATGAAATATTCTTTGCGAAAGAGCAGTTTTTTGCACGTTGACACCACCGCGACGCACCTGAAAGCGTGATTTAGGTGTCCATTGACCCAGGGAGCCAGGTTTGAGCGTCGCCAACTTTTTCATCGTCAGGGCCAATTTACCGAATTTACGACGATGGCCTAGGGTCCAGTGCCGCGTTTCTCCACGACGTTGTCCACGCTAACGGATGCAGTGTGCATCTGTCACTATAACCACTTAGCTCAAATTTGGTAGCAGTAATAGTGGATGAAGAAGACATGGAATGCACAGCGCGAGGGTGTGTTGCAGTTTAACACGAGGCACGAGTGGCTGTGGCGATAGCCTCACACTGCATTCCAGCAGCACAGTGTACGAAGATATGAGCATGTGTGTCTGCATCACGGAATAGCATGCGTATATGTAAAGCATATGGTAGCTAAGCAGGTTTCATTTCCATGCAATAAAGCGAAAAGTGAGGCGATAGTAGTGATGCAAAACTATCGATAGTACTATCGATACTATCGATAGTTGAGTCACTATCGAACTATCGATAGTTCGTTTGATAGTACTATCGACAGTTCTATTGATAGTACTATCGATAGGCGTATCGATACTACTTGTTATATATGGTACTATAGATTCTGTAAAATCAACCACGCGTACCCACTGCATCCTAAACTTGCTTTGCCGAACGTGTGGTATGGAGGTGATGGTATGAGTAACTGACAGCAGTCGCCGGTTTTCGCGGAATACGCGTCACCGAGCTCTGCAGACGTTCCCTACGTAAAGTTGCTGGATAAAATGTTAGCGTGCGAATGTCCTAGTTGCGAAGCATGTGTGCGAAAAGCATTTCTGCAGTGGTTATGCCAGCAAGACGACGTCTGCAGTGCACGATAGTGTCGTGTAAGCCAGCACAACTTGTGTTGTTTGTTCTTACGTCGGATGCAGTTCCGGGTATTTCTTCGAACTGTCCCAGTGCACGTTAAAGAACCACAGCTGGTCGAAATTTACCCGGAAACCTATACTACGGCACCCCTCATAGCTTGCCTCACTTTGGGACGTTAAGCATCATGAGACCGTAAAACCAATCAGGTATCGAAAGTGTTATGGTTATATCGCTGGCCAACAAATGCATAATACCAATATTGTTACCATCAATAGTCTTACCATCGACAGTTTCACTATCGATAGTTTTGCTATTGATAGCGGTACTATCGCTAGTAGTACTATCGATAGTAGAATCAATAGTATTACTATCGATAGTAGACCATCGATAATACTATCGATAGTCTATCGATAGTAGCACTATCGATAGATTTTTTACGCTATCGATAGTTTCAAAAAGATATCGATACTATCGATAGTCAATTTTCCGATAGTTTTGAATCACTGGGCGATAGCCTTATGCTCTCGTGCAGGGGCCAGCGAAGTTGATGTGTTCGCGCCCCGCGGATTCGAATCCCAGTCACGGCATTATTTATTTTTTTTTATTTATTTATGGTTTGTCATTGGTCACCCTCAAGGTGAAGGTTCAGACAAACCAGTGAGCCGGATTCATTTAGTGAATAATGCGGCGACGAGAGCAAGCTGAGTGTACTATCACTCGCAATCAAAAGCTAAGAAAGGAAAGTGGCTGATGACAGAGGTTAGAGGCATCGAAAACGACTATTATCATCTATGTACTGTCCTTCAATGCGCTTCACCTTTTCTGCTATGTATTTGATGCTTACATCGTTATTGCTTGAGATTGACTATTTCAATGTGGAGAAAAGACATGAAATGTTTAAATGAAGAAGAGTGGTTAACGGCTTCATTTTCATGTCTCCATGCCTCCAGATTTTTCTCCGTCCGTCCATACACACGACGAGAAAATGAGCATGTCCAACTGGGCCGCTATTCCGGCCACGTGCAGAAGGAAGAGAGTGGAAAGAAATCACTACGAAAGAAAAGATTGAAAGAATAAGAGCATCACAGCAACCACGTACACCGAAGCAATTGCTGCAGCAACAAATACCCCCTCTATTTAAACTGGCAAGTTGCAGAAGCTTATGCGAAGGGCGCGGCCGCTGTGCTGGAGCAGTGATTAGCGATCTCGGAGGAACACAGAGAGAATAATTTATGTTGATGAAAAGAAAATGATGTCCTCTGTAGGAGGGCCTCTTAGTATGGCAGCTCTCTTGAGGCAGCCTCGGACCGGGTCTAGGTAACCTGGGCGAGCGGGCTATACACGCCCGTGTACCCGGGTTCGAACCCGGCTGATGGGGCCGCGTTTCGATGGATGAGAAGTGCAAAAGACACCCTTATGCTGTGCGATGTAAGTTCGCAGTAAAGTTCCCCAGGCGGTCGAAATTACTCTGGAGCCCTCCAGCACGACACCTTGTTAACTCTTCTTTCCTTCCGGCCTTACTCCCTTCTCTCCCAGCGTGCTTGAGGCATCCGCCGAGATTGTAGACAGTCACTGCGCAATTTTTTCCCCCAAAATCAATTTTCATTTTCACTTTATTTAAAGGCTATTTGCTCATGTATTAGTTAGGTTGAGGTTAGTAAATAAAAAGAAAGTAGTGGATAGAAATAGTTGGCAGAAAAAGAGATTTATGGCCAAATTTTAGAACGCTCCTTTCCTCAGTCAGGATGCCTTAAGAGCGGCACGCCGTCGTGCGGTCAATATTTAAATGGTCATTATTGAGGAGCCCTTAGTGCGACCTCCCGTGGAGCGTCCTCTTCTTGAGGCAAGCAGAATTCTACGTTCATGGTATCTTGCCTCGGTTCTTGACCTGAACGCATGGTTCACTGCAAATCCGCACGCTTTGCGCTGGCGACTTCGGCGGCTGCTGCAGCATCGAGTTTAAAACGGAGGCTTGGCACACTTAGAACTCGCAGCCTGTAGGTTTGACGGCTTCACCTGATTTGTTTTCCGTGCGGCTGAGTTTGCCTGTAGTGATCTGCACGAGTACTTGCTCCGACAGTGATGTATGAACAATGAATGCTGGCGCTGTACAGTAACGGCTTTTGACGTTGCCAGAGAAACTACGTTTCCTTGCCAAGACGTCTAGAGCTTTGAAATAATGTGCTTAAAATGCAAAACCAGCACACATACGGGCAGGTTTCAGAAAGATACGAAATTGTTTATGTGCGCTAGGTATTTTCTACTTAAACAAACTTGTTTCTAGTACTACACGCATTATGCCTACACCAGAAGCGCGTCGTTCCGATGCCCTCCTTGCTCAAGAAGCGGCTGAGGACGCTTCTAAAATTAAATGGCTCCCTTCAATGTGACTTTGAGTTAAGGAACCATGGATGGCCCCTCACTTGAGATGGGGAAGCGCATAAGCTGAGGAGCGTTGTAAAATTTGGGCCTTAAAGAATAGGCACGTTGCACCAACCACCTCTGCGCCAGCGATTGCTGTAGCAAGATATACTTTAAATAATCCTCCAGGAAAAAAAAAAACATGGAAAGAATAGGCTCTTCGCAGCAACCAGGTCCTCCCAACGTGACTGCTACAGCAAAATATTAAACAGCACGTATGCATTCAATCGGTGGAGGAATCTAGGTGTAGCAAACACTACAGACAGCCAAATTTTTTAATCTGAAAGAGCATTTTTTCTTGCACTTTGAAGAGCGCGCAAACAGTCTCCGTTTTCTTGAATTTCTATAATCTTCAGGATCGCCGACGCTGGAAGTCGCTTGCCTAGATGTGAAAAAAGAGGTTGCACGCCTTGACCGCTGGATAGCGGTAAAGTAACGTAAGATTTCTTGGCTTGCGACAGGGTGGCAGCGGATATAAATGGATTAGTTTGGCTGCATTTCACGGCATCCTTAGGCAGCTTTAATTTACTGTCTTATATGAGAAGTCGCGTTTTTTTAATTTGTTTAGATAAACAGTGCGGAGCAACGTACTAAGCATGCGCAGTCACAAGGCCGAAATTAAAGCGGCTGGAACGGCCAGGGCTAAAAACTCACAAGATGAACCAACCTTAAGCACCAGGCGCTGAATATTTATAGAGTTGGAAGGGCCTAAATGATATTTTTTTTATTTTGGCCATGGAGAGGCTACGGAACTTACAAGTTAAGTGTTGAAGGTTAATAACGCCGCTTTAACAGTGCGCGATGATGCTAAAGAAAGAAAACTTGCACTGCACTCCACTGCACGACATGCGCTGTGTTTGCCCATTGGCTGATATATGCATCAAGCTGCATGCCTTTTCTTTAAGACCAATAACACTAAACTCGAAATTTCTGTGAAAGCTGTAGAGCTTGGGTGGATCGTAATGCGAAACTGTTCCCATATTGCAATCTTCCTCGCGTACAGGGCGCGATCAGTACTCCCGCTCCCATCTGGGCAATGTCTCACGGCTGAGCGCTGTCTACATATCAATGGCTAGTGTAAGTTCGAAAGTTGCAATGATTGCTTCATTACATCGCCAAAAGCTTTAATACCGCGACCGGGTGCCGCAGGTCCCAAGTCCACTCGCACCTTTCTCATTCTTTGATATTGTAACATGTGTTCCCTTCTATGTGAGACGAAGGCTGGAGCGTGGAGAATACTGCTAATCGGGAAGTCATTACGTCTGGCGTCTACTGAACAGAATCAGTGAAGCTACAGAGAAGCATGCATTTTCTTAAACCTTCTTTTTGTAAGAAACAAGTTTTTATTATATTTTTACGTAGGATAAAACCGCAGGCTTTACGGGACACAGGCTTCACTAAATGAGGCAACAAATATGTCAATAGATGCTCATGCCAGGTCAAAGAAAGCTGCACTAAAAAGTTCCGGCAATGGTCGTCCGTAGTTGGTTGAACAGCAAACGATTCCATGCGTTTGCGAAGTCGGACGGAATATAGTTTAACCCACTAAGGCGTAGTGTTGCGCTAGTAAAGAAAGACTACTGAGCTAGATAGATGGTTGCAATTGAGTAATTATTGAGACCAATTGCACTTCTTATTTAGTCCCATACTATAGCCAGCCTAACAAAATTTTGGATGAGATGCGCGAAGTTTCAGAACACAGCAGAAACTGTCGAATATCCCGCACGCTTGAGAATGGCCTGAGCACCTTTGCTGTGCGCACCGCATAGGCTACGGGCGGGTAACGGCTCGATATTGCAATTGTAAATCGCACACATTCACAACTAAGCCCTCAGAGGAAAATTCATTTGAAAGGAATGTTTAAAAAAATTCATAACTTCCTTCGGAGTGCAACAAGCTACCACATTGACATTTCGAATACTTACCAATGATGTTTTTTTTTTAAGTGCTGTTCGCTTACATTTGATGTCATCATCATCAGCCTGACTACGCCCACTGTAGGGCAAAGGCTTCTCCCATGACTCTCCGATTAACCCTGTCCTACTTCCGAGGCCTTGCAGTGATGGCGTAGAGGTAGAGCATGCACCTCCCATGCAAAAGGACTGGAATTCGAATCCCAGTGCGCACAAATCTCCACCGAGTTGAAAAAAAAATACTCCGAGTGTCGATGGAATTGCAAACCAGGCCTGGGGTGTGGCCAGATCTCGGCGACCAGAACCGGCAAAGCACTCCCTCACCAGAGCAGGATTTGGCCACCCTGGTGTAGTACTTGGCCGCAACCTTCTATGAACAAACCAGTTAACTTTTGATGTATGCTCGTAGAGTTACAGATTATAAATTTAGAACAGTTGCCGCTGAAATTAATAGCCTTGCCCAGAAAAAAAATCTTCACGCTGCGGCGATGAATATGGACCCGTAATGTAGTACATTTAAAGGAAGATTCTTTTTTATAAACCATTAATTTGCACTTAATATTTAATTATTGTATCACAACGGAAAAATTCTAACAAACTTGTTACAGAGAGTCGTAAGCAAATCACACATGCATAATTTTTACGAATATGATGCCTTAAACGGTACGTTTCCTACGTGCTCAACGCAGAGCGAGTGAAACCTTGGCGAAGGATAAGACTACGGTTGCTAGCGAACTTTGGTAGCAACTGCAGCTATGCCAACTTCGACATACCATATCTCCGGCCAGTAAGTGAGACCATCTTGGCGACAAAAATTCTATACGTGCACGCCTGCTGTGGATGTTTCTGATATCATACGCTACCTTAGGAGCGCAGAAAGCAGTTCTTCAGTGTTGTTGATTTTACGAAAATCACTGAATTTGCGGTTCATTTTCACTGTTGAAAACTTCTAAAAGCATGCTATTTGTGCGTCTGTAGTGAAATAAAATTTGAATCATTAATCTCATTGGTTAATTAGACCACCGCAATATTGATTTACAGACTACTAGATCATCTGGACAACAGCAAAGTTTGCTTCATCAGCTTAATTGCAGGAATGGGTACAGGTTTCTTGTCTTCTTTGCTGTTGTCTCAGCTTATTTCACTTGGGATATCCCCTGCAATAAAGGTATTAATTTACTGACGGGATTAGGGCAGTGCTTCAGAGAAGCTCCAGTCGTCAGAGAGCCGCGCAAGATTTTTTTTTATCTTTTTCAATACGCTTCTTGAATTTAGTGGGTGCTACGTGCGACAAAAGAAACTGGCGAGTAGGGAAGTTGTTTGGTCACTGTATGACACCTCTGATGTAAGAACTATTAATAAGAAATAGGAATGTTTAGAACAAATCGCAGAGCCAGAAAATCCTTCAGTCACTATGTCTTACTTAGCAGAATATAGGAGTTTAATCATGTGAACTAAAAGCCCGCACTTTTCTCACTTTCAAAGAATAAGCAGGCTTAGAAATCATAGTACATTAAGAGAGATAAAGTTGAAAAGGTGTGCTGAATATCAGTTCTATGTAAAACCCAATTCAAACGCCACAGGGTGTAATTTGTGTTGTTTAGTTTCTAAGACGAAAAAAGAAACCAAAATGGCACCACGGCCGAGATGAAGGTTTTTCGTTACCTTACACGAAATCTTATGACACGTGCACTGCGCGCCTTCACTACCTTAACTGCAGAGATCTATATATACACCACTCTGCGTGCCATTTCTTTACCTGCTGCGCTGCTAACAGGACGTCCTAAGGAAAGAAACGTTTCTCCGCATGATTTTACATAAAAAAATAAAACATACGCATAACTCCGACGAAAAATGCATATAATGCTGTCAGCTTCGCATAGCATCCAGAAAGACGTCACGGCACCCTGATCGCTCATCCGGCGTTCTGAGGTTCCGCGTGTAGACAAGACGGCGGCAGCAGCGAGGTGCTTACAGCAGGAAGAAGGCATCGCAGGCTGCGAAGACGCGTTTGCGAGATCCGATGTGCATGCAAACCGCCCGCCCGCGTTTCAATTTCATAACGCTGGCCCTCAAGGAAGCACCGGGCGGCACTAAATGTGGAAGATTGCGCCCCACGGAGAGGGCACTCGTCGCCTTATACTTGCGGCCTCTTTGATATGTCTAGCCAGGTAGCAGCCCCCTTCTCCACCTATGTGCGGCGGCGTCGGTTCATGGAAATGAGAAATAAATAAAGCCGTCCGTTTTTAGTTGCCAGGAATCCTTTCCGTTCCGATAATCCTGTTCAGACAGTCTGATTCATGAGGCGGCATTTACATCTTGGCAATGTTGAAGCTTGCCCCGTTGGTGCATAGTTCTTGCGGCCAAGGCGGTAAAAATAGTTTCAAATATCGCGTTCGTTTTGCATCAACGCTGACTAGTTCCAGTACCACGTTATTTAAATCTGTATGCGAGCAGCCAGTCTAGCGTCCGAGCCGTCTCTCAGAAAGCGCGGAGCACTTGGACAAGACCGTAAGCTGATTTCTATGTCTTTATTAAAGAATTTTTATTATAGCTTTTCTGCCGTGGTTTGGAGTGGATGGCAGTTGAAAGCTAATTTTTAGACGCGAGGAACCATTTATAGCATTCGTGTTTTCGTTATCTATCAGAATGGAATCTTCTTACAGCTTTAAAAACAGTTGGAAGAGAAAATATAAGCAGCCTAATTTTTATAATTGTGTTTTTTTGCTCTAAAATTTAGATATCATTCCGCTTATGCTTAGTCACAAACTGATGAACTTTAGCAAGCGTTGCTTTGCCGACTCTCAAGCAGTTGTATCTTCGTTACAGCTAACAGGTGAACCTTTGAGTCACAGAAGAATAGACTGGTTGCAGTACATTATGATGCCTCCTGCAGCCATTTCAAATGAGCTCCAGAGCGTTGAGCCACAGAAAAATAATTCTATTGAGGCTGAAGAATTTTCCTCATCAAAAACACGTCATGCTACCCGGAGTTCCCATTTGATGTCTCTATACCGCTTTGTTTGAACAGTTGTATGCGTCTGATGTTTTCTCATCGTACGTAAGTGAGGAAGCGCACGCAGCGCAATTTTGGACTTGAAATCTGTTCTGCCCTGGAGTTCATCGCCATTCTTACCAGCATCACTTCTGTACAGTTGACCTATTTTTTCTACTGCGGCCAAATTAAGATGTTTACGGGATAAGGTGGCCGCAGCTGCACTAGGATAGGGTTAATTGGAGAACTGTGGGAGAGGCCTTTGCCCTGCAGCGGCCCTGGTCAGGCTGCTGCTGATGATTGCGAGATGCGTAGCAAACATTTGTCACTGCCAAATTTCCGACGTGGAATCTGTGCTCCGCATTAGACAAAGCCCAAGTAACGTTTTTCGTCCTAGTGGGATGGCTTTTATCGTACAACAGCTGCTTTTTCTACAATCGCATCACTTCCACCCATTCGCTGGCGCACTACGTAGTGGAGTTCAGGTCACCGAACTGTGTGTAAAACTTAAACCCCTAACGCGTGTGACCGTGATCAAGGGTGCTGTTATGAAACTATCTTGATTTCAAGAGTAACAGCGATAAAACTTCATCTGGTCTCTTTATCTTTTAATTCTTTACCGAAATAATAGAAGCAACTCATCAATTAGTAGCCTTGACTTTCAGACACAACGTCAGTGGTAATCCCTTTACTGCCACGGATTGGTACCAGAAGAGCACGCATGTTATGTGCGGAAAAACTAGGCGCTTTTTTGGTGATGACCCAACGTCTGGGTACACATTTGTGCAACCACGAGCTCATGCAGCAGAGGGTAACTCAACACCGCGAAGCACAAACTGCCCGGAACACACGTCCGCCACTGCGTTCAGTAAACCCTGCTTAGGCAAGCAACGCGTCATTGGAGCCCTCTCTTCCGAAGGCTTTTCACCGTGCATCGACCTTCCCAGCCCTCCCTCGCAGCTCCAAGGTGAAGGGAGAGATTTCCTATTCAAGTCCAGCTCGTATATCGTTCGCGAGTGAAGGCAGCGGCAAACCAGTCGTCGCGTGAGTCGCGCGACATCCTGTAACCTTGGCCTGGAAGCTCTAATGAACTGCCTCGTGGCTTAACATCCGAGGAGGAGCATAAGGGTGGATGGGGCTTTGCGTTCACGAATACCTCTCATGTTGCGCCTGCTGGCATGTTATTGAGTGCATGTGTGTTCTTTACACTCTACTGTTGGCCTTATTTTTTTTTTTTTTGCTCGCAGACTTTAGTTTCGTCTCAAATAAATAATGAGATGACAACTGTATCAAAACTTATTTTGAAAAATGCATTAAAATACTTTGGCTTTATTGTATAGATGAATGAGCAGCGCCAACGTTTTAAAATTTTGAAGTGCAATTAACGTTCCATTGAATTAGGCTCTCTGGGATTGCAAAGAGCCGGGGTTGGAGCGGCATTGGTTAAGTGAATCAAGAAACTAGCGAAGATGGGTCGAAAAAAAACAAATAATTACTCTGTGTTTATCACTTCAAACATTTTCTGTGGGGCTAGTTTAAAACGATGTACTCAAAAATGGCTCACAGGCATACGAAGCAGACTGTGTGGAAATAAACGATAAACTCCTTCACCTCGGGAGACCTGCGACGATAGCGTCCCTTTACCTGTGGATCACTGTTCTTCCCTTTGTGTATTTATGCGTTGCTACCAGATGCATGTTTCTATTATGCGATAGCATAGAAGCCTCACCGGAGTAACAATCTGGCGGCGACCGTCTGGCGTCATCCAGAAAAATCCTGCTTGTCTGCGAGCACTTTCACATCATGAGAGCGGAGAAATCCTATTGGAAGGAAGAACATGGTGTCACCAGAGCAGAGGATGCCCATTGGCTGGAGGGAAGTGACGTCATGAGTCCCGGTTGGACTGTTTGAAGCTGCCGCCTGCCAGCCATGGCAGATCGTGTGCGGGAAGAGCTCCATAAGGGCAGTCTGAATCTCATACGCCCTACCAATCACTTCGGGCAAAGTCTTCAACAGCTACTAATTCTATTGCATTGCCAACGTGTAAAGAAAATGGATGTCCCTATGTCTTTAGTTCTATGCAACAATGTAAAATATTTCACATAGTTTCTAATTTCGTAAGCTTCAAGACTTTTCCAGTCATATCGAACTTTTCCTCTTAGGAGCTAGGCCCGTTATCTACTTTTTCCTCGTACACTTGAAGAATTCTAGCAAACTGAAAAAAAAAGAAATGTCGTTTCCAAAAGAGAGCCAAGAACCATCGCCTCTCTTTTCTAGTTGGCCTGCAAAGGATAACGTTTCGCTCACGTGCGGCACAATTCATGGCGCCGCCAAAATGTAAACTAGAAAGCGTCATTTAGATGGGCATAACTTCCCACCGTCTCTCCCTCTTTCTCCTCCAATCTCCTTTTTTATTTCTGGGCATTCTTGTGATTTAAGGTGTCGCATGACCTTTTCGATCATTTCTTTCACCGCCGTATCCTTTGCACACACACTTCGCAATTATCTCTGTATTCCTGTCGATTATACAACGGCCGCTACAATTTCAAGCGCTGAATTTCGCGCCACCTTGTCGAGGTACCAAGGCATCGGATCATACCCGGCTCGAGGTCCGGTACTGGACGCCCCTTGAATGCGGAATGAACTTGAAAACACTAAGTGGGCAAGCATGAAAAAGAAAGAAGAATGGACGAATAAATAGTAGACGGAGCGACTGTCTGGCTTGGCTTTCCTTCGGAGCCACGTGAAGTTGGACTCCTGGCGGCACGCGGCAACCGCGTGTGTTTATGCCGCGAGGCCACAAGGTCATTTGCGAGGCTTGTTGCTTTTCATTCAGACTGCGGCGGAAAGCATTCCCTGGTATGTTGTCAAGTTTAACGCTTCAAAATTCTCGCGGAATTCGCGCTAGCCTGCTTACTACAAAAACATTGCGCGCGAATTTAATCCATACTTGCACTAACGCACTACAATTAACGAGGGCCGTAAGCTTTACCAGATATGAAACAGAAACAAGCAGAAGCTGTGTGCCACACCACTTCACTCTTCCTCTTTATCTCTTTCTCTCTCTCTTGTTTTGGAGGAAACTGGTGGCGATATTTTTGTAATCGAATTCATGGTTTTTCAGTCTGGACATGCTTCAAAATTCACTCACTTATGCCTTTCGAAAGCAAGAACTACTTTCTGGAAGCCCTGATTCCTTAAAGTGCAACTGGCATAGAACTTCTGTAGTATGTTATTACCGTGCTGAAATAGAGAGATGATAAGTCGCCCTGTGAAAAATAGAATTATGGCAGTACTCTGGGCAGAAAACTGTCGTAATGGCCGAAATAGTAGTCGTAGCGCGAGGATTTTTTTCTTTTATTCAGCGGTCTCCGGCATTTATGATGAAGTTAGCTCTGTAAAGGCTCTAAAATATTTCATGTGACTGAGCCGCAGTTGTGCGAGATAAAATTCGGCTGTATATCGAAACTGACTGTCATAACGGCGGAAGCTTATGACATTTTAAACTTCATGCTTTTAATTTAAGAATGCACTTGAATTTGTTGCGACAAACAGCACAATTAGAATGTGAAAGTTTGGATTCCAAAAGCAAGCACCCTGATCCTTGCGTACGGCACAAACTCTGAGTGCGTCTATACAACGCGTAAATATAGGAGAAAGTAGGCTGAGATCACTACGTCTAAAATGAAGCCCACTGTCGAGGTTACAGCGTTGGAAAGGGCTGAAAAGCCTCAAGTGATTCTTATGGTAAGCCTGGCATTACAGGAGGCCTTCTAAAATGAAAAACTAGTTGAGCGCAAGCTCATATATTACAATAGGTCTCGGGAACCAGAACTGCGACACTTGATCGTAGAAGGACTTGATATTTTTTTTATTCGGGCACTGTGACTCCCTCTTCAGCATAATAAGGCTTTCGTAGGGAGTGTCTAGAATAGAAAAAGTCGAAAAAGAGACGCTGAACGGCATATCTTAGCGCATTGCAACCGCACTGAAGAGAAAGAGGTGTCTTGGTTTTGCTATTTGTGTTGCAAGCCGTTGCGATGATTCTGGGCACGTTGCTGGAAGATATCTGCCGACAAAAAAAAATATCCCTGACGAAATATGAACCAGAGCCAGCTTCATTATTTTGCACAGCCGCTAGCTGAATAATTTCCAAATCGTGCCTCGGATGCAAACCGCTTCAAGCAGGGTATAATCACTGCATAATGTGCGCCCGTACATGCGTGGTGTTAAATTGTGCACACTGCGTATTAATGTGAACAGCGCATTGCAGTGCAAATCGAGAAACCCGAAGCCCACTATTCAAACACTGCGTAAGTCATACGCGTGGCTCTCATGTAGCAAATATGGATTAATAACCAATATATCAACCCAGAGTATGGTGCACGCCATGGTTGCTTCAAGAAAAAATAGTCAAGGAAGTATTTATTGAATCATTAATTACCACCTTTCAATAAACAAGAAGTGGCAGGGAGAAGCCTGCTGCTGCTGCTGCAGTAATGCCTTGATTGAGACAATGACAGGGCTGAGAGCAGGAACAGCGTAGCTTCCAGGTTGTAGACGGAGAGCATAAGGTCATATGTACACAACTTTTCAAAGCTGACTTGAAAGGTATCGGTTATATATCCGCCACGTGGTAAAAAAAAATGGTACAAAGCTTCACGGGCGAATAGCGCAATCATCAAAGCACGGGAGGAAAGCAAGTGTTCGAGGGCTTTATTCGCATGCGGATTGTGAGTAAACTGGAGCCGCAAAAACGAACTCAAGTCTGGACGGATTTTTCGCGGGAAGTTATACATGACGGATGATTAGCAGAAAAAAATCGGTCGCCAGAGGACGCGCAATCATGAGTAGTAAGAGACACTGCTGGCTTTGCCCTTAATTCCTTCATTCAAACGTAACAAGGGACTCGTACACGTTAAAAAAAATGATACTAAATGAAGTGCCACCATTTTGCACGCGAAAGGCTGAAACTGAAAATGTTCGTTGCAGGGAATGAACAAAATTACACCTTGTACTGCAAGCGAAGCTAACTATACATAAACTGTAAACAGTAAACACTGCGAATGGAAAAGCGCACCATTAGTTGCACCATTCAATTACCGAATATTTAAATTCGCCCCGTGTTTGAGGTGCGCCGTCTATTTCCACTTTCTGCGGGGTGCGTCGGTTTTTCGGACACTTGCGACGTCAACTATCTTCGTCGTTCAAGATGCACAGTGACATACGGGTGACATAAGCAATGCAGATAAGCGCGGACAAGTGTGCGGCTGTGAAAAAAAGTGTGGCCTGCTATACTGAGTCATCGTGCCGAGCGCTAGCATCCATCGGCCCCTGAGGCGTCTTCATGGCTTTGACACACTTCCTGGATACACCCGGCCTGTTCGACGAGTGCAACTTAGCCGAAAGCCGGGCTTGCCGTAAAATAAAGACATTCTTCCTCACTTCCTCTCTCACACTGCCTACTCTCTATTCGGACTGGTCCTCGTAGAGCGCATGTGCAAAATCGCTATTCGCGAGAATCCTCCGTACGCGTAATTATTCAGGGCCGCCAAAGTTGACTCAGTGGGTAGGCACCCCACGTCGTCAAGTTGGTATAACAAGGACAAGATTAAGCGCCATCACGAACATTTGCTTTTTCCTTTTCTTCACATCAGCTCAGGAAAGACGGAAACGAGAGCGGACAGGCGCGCCGCTGGCGCGTTGACTGCGCATATTCTCGTAGCAGCGATGTTTCCGTCACCCACTTAGAGCTGCCGCTGGTACACCACATACGGAAGTAGCGGTGGCGGATGCAATGCCCCGCACTTAAAATATATGTACATTGGCTTTTCCTTGAGGCTAGACATGGTGGAGTAGGTGCGACGATTTTAACGACGCTGCAGCTAACAAAACGTAACGATCCGCGCTGTCAGGACGCAGCTGGAGATTAGCCTACAGAGTTTATGGACTGCACTGTTCACAACTGTGCACTGTGGTTCTTCCCATGAGTCGCTGACAGGAAAATTGTGTCCTCGCGATGTTACCGCCCCCTACCAGTGACCGCTGTGTACTCGATGCTGATGTCTGGGATGTGGCACGATACCCCAGGAGGCAACAAGTCCCTGCTGTTCACAGGTTAAAAGCGTGTAGAAGCTAGGTAACTTTTCAACCGTACTTCTCAAAAGAGGTCGGTTTAAAGATGTTGCTGGCGCAACATACCCGGTACCCCGCATGAACAGCCGGCGTAATTGGAGATGTAAAAATACACAACGAATCCACCTCGATGGATTAAGCGCACGTAAGATGTGTTTTGCTCAGCATAGCTCTTTGCTAATGGTTTTTACTGCTTCCTATCCGGCCGTGGTAGGAACTGAAAAGTCGCTACTTTTAGCCTAATTCTTGACAACTTTGCGCGAAGGACGGGCGCAAGAGCGTCGGGATCGGTGTGCTGTCTATGAGCAATTTTCTCTTCGAAGACTGGGCAACCGACCTCCAGAGGAGCCAGTCTTGCGACGCACCCAGGTCCGCTTCGACCCCGACGACACCCATTTGTCATTTACAAGAAGCAAAGGCAAAAAGTGAAGCCGCTTTTCAATTGCGCCTGCTCCCTGCAGACACCAAAGCGAAACAGACGCCATGAACCGGCCCACTACCACCCCCCTCATGTTTATAAATAAGGCACTCGAGGTTTTCCCTGCCACGAGATGACCCGGATGTCGCGCCGAGCGTGTCGTGTCACTGCACCGAAGACGGGCTCACTCACGGGTGCATGCCTTATGTTCGCGGCCACGAACCACTTCCCATGGGATCAGGAATAAAACAATTACTTTCCGCTGTCAGTGCCCCCTTCGCATTGAGCGAGGAAACCCGTGCACTAGCGGTGTCGCTGTCACTTCGTTCTTCCGTTCGCCATCGGCGATCTGTGACAATTTTATTGTTAAGGTCTCGCATACGCCACTGAGGGGTATGGCAGTCCTCGAAAAGGCCGAGAGGTTAACGAATGCAGATGGGGTACGCAGGCCTCTTGGCCGGTTGTTGCTATACATCCAGCCTTCTCGAGACTGATATGTATATGATTAATTTTAAAAATCATTTGGAAGTTTCTAAGATGCTGCGCTGTGGCAACATGTGCTAGGTTTTATTCATTGAGGAAGAATACCGTTGGCTACTTCGGCGTGTATCATTGCCCCCAAAGAGCAGAGCGGGGCAAAACTACCGAGTACACTGAGTATAGCTAAGCTGCGACAGGGGACACAACATGACAAATGCCTAATGGCTACTCGGACTTCATCCCAGCTAGCTGCTTTATCAAAACAGCGTCAGACACTACATCAAACTTTGTGCATGTTAAATCGCAACGATGTCTAGTGGTATAGTATGGGCCTCATATATGGAGAAAAACTGAGGTTCGAATCCAGGTGCGCTCAAGGACCCACCGGTTTGCAAAAGGTGTCGGCATCGTAGTTACGTCGCAAAAAAAAAAGAAATCCGTTCTACGCCAGGATTACCTCGATTCTTAAATGCATGAATGCTGTGCCATGTTCAGCTGTCATCTATGCACAAGTGTTGCAAGTAAACAAATTTGTATGTACTTGTTTCTGTGTGTCAGTACTAAGCAATCACGCGGAAACAACAGACCTATCCTGCACGTCTTGTCTACATAAGGTCCGCGCCTGTTCTGGGTGTGAGTATTTATTTTTTATATTCGTTTTCTTCTTCCCGGTGTTGTCACGCGTTCCAGGTGAGTGCTGTTGAACAGATATAGAGAACGAGGACGCCGGAGTCGGCTGGAGCCGAGATATTCAATTCACGCCACGAAACAACTTAAAACAGAAAAAACTCTCATGAAGAGAGCAAAAGTGGAACTGCAACCACGTGCGTGCACTGACAAGAGTACGTATGAGGGAGGCCAGAAACTTTTCCTCAAACGAAACAGAGCACACATTACAAAGACACACAGCGCACTCTAATAGAGCCGCCAAATCTTCAAATTAGACTCAAAGTTTTAAATTCTGGCTATCTGACATCCATGTCACTGAAATAAAATTCATTTGAAAGTCTTTTGCTCACGATGTGAAGTCGGCCCGGTTTTCTGGTGACACCGATCGTCCGTCCAGTCGACGACTGATGCTCTTTTGTCTTGGTCCTCATATTTTCGAGCTGCACCCCCGCCATGACCTCAGGCCTGTGCACCTAGCTATTAAAGCGCAGAAGGATTGGGGAATGTGCCCGCTGATGGGTGTTGTATCGTAAGTAATGATAATTAGCAATTAAACAGTACACGTAGCATACGGTAGAGCCGATCTGTATTCTCCTACTTCGTCGTCTTCTCTACTCCCGTGCGCGCGAGTGCGTGCAGCGCACTTGCCACACTTTATCTTTATTACAGTGGGGCTATATAATGCGGTGCGATGCAGTCGTCGATCTCACTTCGCTTCGAGTAAAGGCGAAAGTCCCGGAAAAAGGGAAAGTCTCGGTGTCCGCACCTTCTGTGCAGTCAGCACTGAACCACTTTGTGCGGTGCTGTGATGTCAGTACAGTAACTATTTGTAACCATCCCTCCCCCGCCCCCTCTTTCTCGCATTTGCCTACGGCTTCAGCGTAGTACAACCTTTCTTAAAAGTTTAGATCTCCCAGGAGGTTGCTTTTAAGCCGTACAGTGGAACTTTGGGGCATTCGTGGAAGTGCCAGCAATGTGAGAGGAGAGTACTTTAATTATTACCTTAAAGAGAATCGGAACGCTCGGCATGCATTACGAGCCACACCGTGTGTTTAAAGCAATCCCCCCCCCCCCCCCCCCCGCCTCTGAGCTCTAAACATTTAACAATGTCTGCACATGCTGGCTATTGAATGGCCTCTTGAAAGCATGCCACCTCTTGACATATGAACCAGGTGAGCTTGAGGACGAATGAATTTAGAGTGCAAGGAAACGCAGGGGTGAGTTGCACTTATCGCTGCACCTTCTCTGCCCGGAAAATGGACAAAAGTGCGGGAGCTATTTTTTTTGTGAAACTTCAACGCCTTAAACACTCTGAAAAGCATATTAACGCCCTCGTTGAGGCGTAAAAAGATTACCGTCGCCTGATAATTTTTCAATATAGCCACGCGCTCCCGCACGTTTTGGGGCGGTTCGATTAAGGTTAGGCACGAATGGACAGCAGCTGACGCGTGAAACCTTGAAGACATTTAAAAGAAAAGTGGCACTAGCAGCAGCCAAGGTTGTGAATCTTCACATCCGAGTAAGGAAATGATAAAAAAAGTAATGAGATTCCCTACATACTCTGCCTGAAAAGCTGTTGAAACACAAGCGAAAGCTAAGAACGCTTTAACGACTTAATGCTATCGATTTCTTAAACCACTACAACGCATCTTAGAAACGTCACGGGCTGTAACTTCTCTAGTCGTAACGGTGGCCTAACACGACTTGACATACACGAACGAATCTTGAGCATTTTTAGCGTGCGAGATGCTTCCATTAAGTGATTCTCTATTGTCTACATTTCAAATACTTCGATGAGAACCTATTGTGGGGGAGAATAAGGCGTTGTCTAGTGTAAAGGAGCCAGTAGTATCTCAAAATGTTTGCGGGAACTGAAGTGGCAGCTGCACGTGGAGCAAGCGATGAAGAGTGCGAATTCTTAGTTGTAAGCCTACTAAAACGGCCTTGACTGGTAAGTAATTTTGTTTTTTTGCGCGGAGGTATCACGACTGATGATATGACAGACGCGTAACATGGGACGGTTGATGGGGGATCCTATTGCTGAACGTTTCCGTCAAAAAAAAAAAAAGAAACTCGCAGGACAGTTATTTCCTTTAGCGTGAATTTCAGCAAGAGCATCGGCGGCAGGCAGTGCTGAATCTATGAGCCTACGTTGTTTTCCCTGTTGTAGAATATTATATCCTTCTACTTGAGTATTTTTGTGTGAAAGCACTACTAAACTAGCAAAGCTGAAAAACCCCTGCGTATGCGTAAAGCTCCACCTTGGACGTTTCACGGAGTACCAGCAGTTGCTCCATCAATACGCGGAACCGGCGTTCACCCCCCGTCCCCGCGCGCAGCTGCCGCTAGCGGCTGATGATCAGATCTTACATGCGCCTGCCTTTGAGGCGGTGTCGCCTAAATGCTTCAGCACGTCCTACTCAATTTAAATATGTTAGAACCCTACCATATTTTTTGCTTGCCCTACCCACCGCGGACTTTTGACTTCCTTTTGCTCTTATCATTCCGTCACTCTATGGACGAAGGACGACTTCGCGATTTGGGAAACGAGGAATTTACAGCTAACGCTGTTTTCGTTCCGAAATTTTTTGGATTAGTGGGGAACTGTCAAACCGCACGACCCTTTAAATCCACGCCTCGAACTTCTTATTAATCGTTAGCATTGTAAGGGCCTGTGCAAGCGAAAATGGCGGTCGCCGTCTGTCAGTAGCCAGTGGTAAGCAGGTTGCCCACAACCAGGTGTGTAGGTAGCAATAGTAGTAATACACCTTGACATGGTATACTAAGGTGGCCGTATGCCAGGTGGAATAAAATAAACTTTCGTGCTTCAAACTTGGATGTAGTTAAGATTAGTATGCCACTTTCCGAAATAACGAACTGTAGTTTTAACCTCTGATATACTGCGCCTAAGTATGCCACCTCAGATACAGCAAAGTTTCCTTTCTGAACTTCGGATGTAATGAGTTTAGTGTGTTTACCTCGGATACAACGAACCCAAGGATAACACCTCGATATAACAAAAGTAAGCATATGAACCTCAGATATATAAAAAAAAAACGTTAGTGAGTCAGCCTTGGATATGAAGGACGTTTGGCTGCTAACGCGTTCGAACGATCATCCGAGGATCACTTAAGAGTTTATTCTCTTTAAAAAATGTGGTCAATATTGTTTTACTTCTGAAAATTTTGGTTTACGTACGTTTCGAGGATAAATAGGTGGGGTAAGGAGGGGCGAGCTTTAAATCGACCGGTCCTTTCTTGAAGCCGTCCTTTGGGTGAGGCAGTCACGAATATTTTTCCTAAGTGCGAGGCCCTCGGAAATTTGGGCCTATGGTTCGTGTCTCTTTTGGTGCTAAAAGAATGCCTGACGGAGTAATGCTTCTGCGCTAACGAGAGAATTACCCTTCGAAACGAAAATTCAAGGTTTTCTACCGTCACAAGCCCTGCCCACTATAGCTTTTGCAACGAACGAGCCCTAACTCTACGCAGCAATGCCGGTAAGGTGTTTCAGGTACCGGTGCCCGCAAAGCGACAAAATCTTACAAAATTGTGAGCTGTGCCTGTTGATTAAGTGAAACGTAGTGTGTTCCCGGGAACAGTCTTTGCGCAGCAGCCTCAAGAGTTTTTGCAGGCCTCTTAGAGAGCTCAAGCCCTCAGAATGAGTCAAGGCTCCTGCCCTTGATGCATGCAAAGCATTATGACGGCATCCTGAAATGCGTATATAAAGGGAGATTTACTCGAGTTGAACAATGAGCCGGATTCAAGTACCAATGTCTTTTCTTCGAAGAAAACTTACCTCTTGGGGCTTTCTATTTTTGTTTGTGTTGGTTCTCATTGCCTCTTTGCCAAGTACACTCCTTTCTTCCCCATGTATGTCTCGATGGTTTATTTCTGCCAGTTCCGTACGACCTATAAGCAAAGACGCTGAAGTCCCGACTCTTTTGTAGAGACAAATGCACCCCTCGTTAGTCAAAACTCTGCGAGCCTCCTGCTAAAGCAGACAATAGACGTACTCAAATGGAGGTCGTTAGAAATCGTTCGCTCAGAGTGGGCACCGAGCAAGCTCCTAACAAGACTCAAACGCGAAACCAACGACTAGAAACAATGGTCTCATTTCGCCGAACGCCAATGGCTCCCCAAAGATACCCGCCTCGCCATAAAGAGTAGAAAGCGGGGCAATAAAAGAGAAACGGAGCGGGGTAGGCGGTGGAGCGCCGTTACAGAAGACGGCGGAGGTGATCACTCTAAGCTTATGCGGGCCTTTGACTCGAAAGCCACTCCCTCCCACCTCGTGTCTCCGCTTCCGGTAGTGCAGCGAGCACTGTCAGTGTGATCCTTCTTCGTATTCTTTTTTCGTATGCCCGCCGCCCGGCCCCTGGAACACCGCGGCGATCGAATGCGGTTCTCCACACCCCTTCAGTCTAATTCCCACAACGCAGATCCCCCGCCACGCAACGTGACTGGCTTTCGGCACCCGCTGGCTTTGTTGGCCTGGCGTGGTCTTCAAGGGTGTATAGAGGCCAAGGTGCAAGGATTCCCGCCGTGGTCATTTGCCGGCAATGATACGGCGGCCGCTTGGCAGCCGCGAAATGACGGCGGCTGAGATCTACTTGTCCGCGAACTGCCGGGCTCGCTTGCAGTCGCGTGAAGCGCGAGAGTGTTTGCGGTGGCATGCATTGCGAAACGGGGTCAATGGCGCACGGGAGTGTCCGAGTTCTTTTCTTTCGCTGACAAACTGCCTTGGCACATTTGCTGGCAGAATGGGATGGTCGAACGAAAACTGCGTGAATCCGGAGTTTTTTTTTTTTCTGCAGCGGATTATTGTTGGCGCTGCAGTAGCAATCTGTTATTTGCTCAGTCCACGCGCATTGACTTTCGTTTGATACTCTTTTGTAGGGGGCAGGAATGGTATCGCAACTTAAGCGTTTGTTATTGACATTCTTACTTTCGGCAATGGTGATTAGTCACAGAATTGAGCTGGTGATGCTTGGTGCCCTACGCGAAATCGGTGTCATCCGTGATACTCAACAACCCTGAGAATCGCATGCGACAGCTCTGGCTTTGGGTGTCACGGTTTGTAACAAAGAGCGTATAGTAGAGGGGGTAAACAATTCCAGAATAGGTAGTCAATATTTCTCCTTAATACAAAAATTTGGTGCATAAAGCAGAACTTACGGTTAAAATCACGGATGTCTGCCCAGAACACTTTGCGGCATTTCTTGGGAAACTCGAATGGATATTATAGGAGAGGATACTGACCTGGTACCTTTAGAGGGCACCCGATAGTGGCTAAATAAAGCAAACCTAAAAGCGGCTGGTACATGTTATGCGACAAACGTTCTTGGCGTTGTTCAGGTTACAGCGGGGTAGCAACCTCTTCTAGAATTTTTTACACAATCCTACGCAAACAGGCCTATGCGCCAGAGCATACTACAACAAATAAACGAGTGATGAGTTCTAAAAATGTACGTCACAACGATTACTGAACAATATAACTAGGGCTTTTATGCAGAATTTTTCCAGCCAGACCCGCGAGAGGAGAATTACTAAATAAGGTGCTTTGTTAGTACAAAAAGAAATGTTGCACTGCTCTCATCCACCAATGGATGCGTGAAGCATGCAACTTCTTATAACACGCAAAACACGTCCTTCGCCAAATCCGAGCCTAACTCACTCTTAGACTTTCTAAGCAACTCAGATTTATTTTTTCAGTCTTTCAGTATTGCGAGTACAAGGAGAAGATGCAGAACACATGCACCACGTCGGTCCTCAGATCTATGCATGAATTTTCAAATTTCCAATTAATACCACTGCTTGTTGCTCACAATACATTCTTGTAATGTTTATTCACAACGTGCACATAACTGCTGTCATCGCTGTAATCGCTACCTCATTTTCGCTAAACCCTGCGAACCACCTCAGAAAATTTCATCTCCGAAAATTTTGGGTAGCTTTTGACGATATGTGCCAAGCCTCGAGTGCCATAAGCAGTTCGGGTTTCGTATTGGGAACGCTTAGGAACAAAGGGAGCTTTTACTGTCCCTATAGACACTTCCGTAGGTAGTATAATTCCACAGAAACATTAGAGCCGCCCATAGGAGATTACACCTTGAGCGCTTCACATTGGTTGACTCTGTGTCAGTTCAGCGAAAAAACTTAATAGCATAGTGTGATATGAATTTTGTGCATTTTGTAGAGAAAGCTACACTAGGCTAGCAGAAGGGCATTTCGCAGTGCCCGGCACAGGCCACTACTGCGAATGCGCCGTTACCATGGCATCCATGGCACCATTTGGACTGTCAATAATAAGGTTTGGTTTGGTTTATGGGGTTTAACGTCCCAAAGCGACTGAGGCTATGAGAGACGCCGTAGTGGAGGGCTCCGGAAATTTCGACCACCTGGGGTTCTTTAACGTGCACTGACATCGCACAGTACACGGGCCTCGAATTTCTCCTCCAAAGAAATTCAACCGCCGCGGCCGGGATCGAACCCACGTCTTTCGGGCCAGCAGCCGAGCACCATAGCCACTGAGCCACCGCGGCGGCTGTCAATAATAAGAAAAGAAAATTGGGGTCTAGGTGCAAATCGAATCCAGGCCACCGGCGTGCGACACAGGACGCTGCCACACTGCCACGACATTGAATAAAAGCGCGTCTAATGAAAGCACAGTTCTTAAAAACATATCTTCGGTATGTATTAATGCCTGCATGAATAATTATGAGTATGTTGATTACAGATGTCGCAATCAAGCGAGTACCAAAAACTCCTCCATTTCCCGTAAATTTTCTCCGTGCTTGGCTTGTATAAAAACGCCATCATTCGGCACCGACTGAAAACTCCTCTCGCAATGTACAGAGCTGACCCAGAAGATGGCGCAGGTGGCGGACAGCGCACAGCTTCCGCGCTTGGTGAAAAGGAGGCGAGGAAGGATAAGCAGGCAGCTGAGACGCCCGAAGAACTAAAGGAACGTCTCTCGAAGAGACGCCGCCAAGCTGCTGAACGACAATGACGGCGTGTCGCTACCGAAATGTCAGTAGACGAAACAGCTTTCGCAACGTATGTCCCGGCCTAGCTGAGCTAAGTCACTGCTGATTTTTTATCTTTGGGTCCAATTTCAAAGAACACCAAACCCAACTGGCGCACCAAGCGCAGTCGCCCTTAAAATTTGACGCCAGAATCACTAACCTCGAAATGAAATTGAAGCACTGAGAAAGCCTCTTTTTGAGATTGATTCTATATGTTATTAAAAGGTGGAAACCATTTCACAAAACATTTATATATGAAAAAGAATTCGATGTAAGATTAATACTTTCTTTATATTTGAGCCTTGTGGCGCTTTCAGACACGAACGCAATTCAGACGTGGCCGAAGCCAGCTACGGAAAAATGTATTTATTAGAAAAAGAGGATTGATTTGGAGTACTACGGCCACTTTGTAGCTGTTCCATTAAAAGAGTATTGAGAAAGTTTCTGGAAGATGTATATTTTTTAGTCGCAAATTAGTCCTTAACCCGTAACCAACAGTTATCAACGCTAGTTCAGCTCGGCTTCGAAACGCTGTTACTTTCGGGCCCCCATGAGGCGGGTTTTACTTTGAGACTGTCTACTGTCTCTGCGAAACACCTTAGCCGACAGACTAGGGTATTTGTGCCACACACATACTGACCTGCAGAATCATTCTGTTCGTCATACTACTGCTCCACATCCTCTTGGTTTGCTTCTTCTATGATAGTATTTATGTGATTTTCGCAAACCGAAATTACAGCGGTCATAAAACGAACGGCCTAAATCTATAACAAAAAAATAAAATACCATCTAATACGTTAGAATAATTACAACAACAAGCAGTTACAGTGAGAGGAAATTCAACCTTATTTCTATATAAAAAAGCAGCCATACACGCACTTTCCTTTATAACCCTGGTAGCTGAAAGTGGCGGCGGTCGTGTGAAGGAGTAGGTGGGGTTAGTCTTGCATTGATGATGTGAGCGACTGCTCCGCCTCCGTCGCATAGCAAACCAAGATAGTTGCTCCCGAAGCCAGAGGAGGCTAGCTTCCTCTAAGAACTTCTAGTGCAGCCTTGCTACCGTGCTTCTCTTATTTCGGGGACCTTCAGGGAACACCACGTTAGTGCATGACGCTCTCCATTTACACATGTCTTCTCAGGTTGCTAAGAAATATTCAAACTGATGAGAAGAACATTTAGGAAACGATGTATTTTGCACGTCATCCACTAAGGCAAGTGCGAGAACATAGGAAATGGAGCACAAATGAATTTTTTTTTAGAGCAATGTAGGCTTATAGGCACCCTCGGTGCGAAGACTGAAGAGTAGAGTGGCTTTCTCAAGTGAGAGACCCCGTGCATCACAAAAAAGTGCTGGCCGGGCTGAAGCGAAGCAAAGTGTGGGGTCGCCAGCTGTTTTACAAAGGTATCATACTTCGGAGCTCTCACTGGTGATACGAGCGACAGAGCTTATTGCGCGAGAGGATCTACTGCCATTTGGCCAGCGACTCCGGTGAGAAAGAAAAGCCACTGAAAGTTAACCCTGAATTGTCTCCGATTTTGTTTTTTTAAACACATAAGTGACTGCTGACTGAATTTCTCCAAAGGAGTCAGGTGTTGGAGACGCTCCAGATGTGTTTTTGAGTCAGAATTACTGCACTTCAGTGTTCACTCACAGAGTCCCGTCTAATGGCCTCCACAACACCCACATGCTCTGCCACTATAGACAACACCGTTCTGTGAAATCGACCTGCCCAATACACCTTTCGGTTATGGATCGAAGCGTATGTAGTGCTAGAACAGCGCATGATTACCTAGGTGTTCTCACTGAGCCATTAGTGCGCACTCGCAGTTCAACTCCATACTGAGATGCTCATACACCAAATAATTTGCCCCCCATGCGGGCTTTGAGTGTACGCCTAGGAAGACAAGACGGCACTTCGTCATGCTATTCCCATTCATGATCCCGCTTACACTTTTTCGTACTAGGAGATCACCGCACGGGGCGGAGGGTGAGATTGGAAGTAAATAAATTATGTACATTTCCATTATGCATTCGGCGGTCTATAAGATTGACCAGGTCGTTTTTGTCCGAGTTGGACTGACTTTAAGAGCCTTTGCGAGGCTTGCAGGCATAACGGAAAACAAGGAACTTCGTTCAGGACCGTGCTGGTGGCAGCTAGGTTTGGATCTACTGTGCTATCTTGAGACCCTTTGTGGAAATGAGTTGATTCCGAATAAATTCCGTATTCGATGGAGTCAGAAATGGCGGTGTGAAGGACGATACCTAACCTCCTACTTTACTCACTCTTTAAGGCATAACAACAAGATTTAGTTATTTCATTTATTGCGACATTGTCCCTAGCTATTCACGGTCGCCACGCTGAAAAAATTCAAATTCGTAGCTTGTCTAGTTGAACAATTAATACACCTCGCTACAAATACGGAGTTAAGCGTTTTCTCACCAAACAGGGCAAAACACGGGTTAGTTTAGCTAAATTAGCATTAGGCGAGTTGGTACCACGTTCTGTACTAGCAAGTTCATACTAAGTCATGTCCTGTCGGGTCCACTCTTCCTCTATCTTCTCTTTCGTTTTGCAGTTACGAAATAGAGCTTAGTTGGCTAATCTTATGCAAGGAGAAACGCTGTAGGCTGTTTACGTACAAACGAAGGTGGCGGATTTGACTAGATAGACGAAACACGTCTGGCAGTTTTTCTGCCTTCTTTTTGTGTAACCAGTTGGGTGCGCTACTCTTTAAAGAGTTCGATTAGATGTTACTGTTACATTTGTTACTGTTGCTTTTCATAGGATTCGGGCCAGAATTACACATGACTCCAGGCCTGTTGATTCAGAATATGACTATTGGCGTTGACGGTCGCCGTCACAAGAAACCAGTGTCATTGCCTGGACACAATCGACCGGCGTGAAGACGGCGCTACGCTTCTCCACTTATGGTGCCATTGATGGAATGACCGAATACAGTCAACATGGAACTACACCGGATAGCGATGCGACTACTCACCAGAAATGTCACTGCTATACATACTGCGGATCCCGTTGTTATACATGTTTGGAATAGTGTTCGCTTATATTTTTATTTGACTGCCTAGTGCAAACTTGACCTTTATATCGGCGTGAATTCTCTAGACGTTTCTTTTCTCGGCGTTGTGTGAATGTTGAATGAGATTTTCGCATATTATAATAATATGTGTTAATAGTTTCGTATTCTTTTGTTTTTATTTCGGTGGTTCCATGGCACACTTAGATTTAGAGACCGAGCCAGTGTTTATTGGATGACCAGAAGTGTGTAGCTTCTCGGATTAAATAAATATGCCCAAATTTTCTTCATGCATTTCTTGACTTTCACGCCTGTTCAAGCACGATTACAAAAATTTGCTTTATTAGGTCTTCACAGAACAATTTCCTACTGATATCTTATACACAAAAATTTTGCACCAGCGCATTTTTTGACGGCAATCGTTTGATAAACGCAATTGTTTCGCTTTTCGCAAGATTACAAAAAAATTTACAAGGACGTTCTCGCTACGCATCAGGTTACGCCATCTCTATAAAAATATTGACGGCAGTTTTTTACAATACTTCGCATTTGCCCACAATTAAAAGTGATGTCCATAAAGGCTAGACTTGTGCCGGAGCTCAGTATTACATGCATGCCTTATGTATGTTTGCGAATGTACTGAAAACAACTGCAAAATGCATCACTGCCAGGGTCGTTTGGGCGCTCTTGGGTTTATATCGCGTCGATGCACATAGTTTTACTGGAAAAAAAAAGTTGATCTCACTATGGCTGCTAGGTACGAAACCGGTGTGTATTTATTGCTAAATAATTGCTCTATAACTATGCGCCGTGCTGATTATTCGTACGTGTAAGGAACAGTCGTTACCAATGCCTTGATTTTCACTTTCTCGCCTCAGTACAGATTTTAAGGGCTCGTAATGAACTCTAAAGAAGGCGAAATTTCAGCACAATGGTTGTAAAGTAGTGGTACTTTTTCCAATTTCATGATTTTGTAGGTGCAGGGCCATAATAAATTTCCTTATCACTCTCGGGCTATAGTCACCCTAAGCCGGTCATGCGCCACGACAGGTACACTAGGTTATTCGAGCTCACGTCCACCGACTACGGAGCACAAAATATTGATGTTGAAATACTGCGGCTAGAACTTAAATCTTAAAACTACTGCTGCCGGGCCAATATGAATTTTATTATTCACTTACGGTTGCTGCAGATTATAAGATAGCATTCAAACAGGAATGTGCAAGTAAGGACTGCCATCGCATAAGGACTAAGAATATGCGGAATTGCGCTTTATTTATCTATTTATTTAATGATTTCTTACAATACTTCTGGGGGGGGGGGGGCGAAGCCAAAGGTGTAGGAACACCTGACCGAGCCTCGGAAAGTGGTCCAATCATGCGATTTTTTTTTATCTCGCTGCCATGTTTCAGGTTGAGGCAAGTACGTGTGGGAGATTGAATTTGAAATATTCGTACCAGCCCTCCCTCGGCGGTTAAATGAGAAAGCAAAAAAGGACAGTCATCCATTGTGTCATACGCTACTGAGTTTTAGAACATGCACGTGAATCCACATGGGCGCGCTCGCTTGATTTTCTTGCGGAAAGATGTGCGTTTGGCAGCCGTCCTGAACTTCAGCCCACGAAAACGTGTTCTGACGCGGGGATATTTTGTTCGAAGCCGGTTCGAATGCAACTTTAATAATTCAGCGAACTATCGTTTAAAGCCCTCTACAACACTGCTTTATTCACTACGCACTGGCATCGACGTGCGCCACTAAAATCGTATTCTAAAGCTGTCGGCTCCAGGCCGCCAGAGAGTACCGGCCCCTCATCGAAACTCGTTTTCCGGCCTCGCTCACACGACTACAACGACGGCAGGCAGCTGCCATCTCTTGAGCTCAGTGAGAACTACATTTTGCGGCTCTATCGGCCTGCCGCAGGTTATTGGAAACGTATAAGATGATATATTCAAAAGTACGGCTTTTATGGCATCACCGAAAGCTTGCAATTAGCCTGAGTGCAATCTTTTTAGTCTTACAATTGTTAAACTAATAATGTCGGGGTGGGCAGCTGAAATCGCTGTTTATTGAAGTTGTTAATCTATTCCACAGATGGCGCTATATCCATGATAAAAAAATTTCAGGTGGAGGTGGCCCTTGTTCCTCATCAGTTTTTTCCAATTTCTAGCAAGTGCAGTAAGGAAGGGTTGCCACCGTTCCATAGAGACAAGGAAGGAAGTTCATTGGTATATTTAAATGAACGCCCACGCGGCGGTTTACTCATCAGTGTGGCAGCAGGCATTACTCCTGTGTTGCTTAGCAATGCACAAAAATATTAACATATGGCAGTTCCTATAAGAGGTTTTCATGACTACATACTATGTCCGTTCTCGAGTGTGCTAACTTGCAGCCTTCAGAGAGGCGCGGCGTAGGCAGTACATTAAACAGAAATTTGACACAAGTTCCGATTCGTACCTTTATTCAATGACCATCATGCGACGTTCAAAGCTTATCTTGACAATTTATGGCCATCGTATCCTCCTTGCAAAAAGGCATCATTTGTATCAAAACACTATTACACACTTGTAACCACTGTAAACGCAAGATAATTAGCTGAGCTGTAACAAAGCAGGAGTGATTTTCTGTAGAGTGAATATATAAGCGATGTGAATTTCAAGAATGTTTTAAAAATGCTACAAAGAAAATCAATGCACGTGATGTTCAGGCAGTCCAGACTTGGTCCATTTGTACGTCGCAAACACTTAAAATGTGCTGGGGAACAAGTTTGAGGAAGTATTCCGTATCGTTCCAGGATTATCTACGGCAGGTTTGGTTTCATGCTACGCTCGAATTTCAAACAAGAATTTGAGCTATGCTTGCAGAGTTAAGCACCGGGGCAAGAGATGCATGCCTGGCGTTCATTCTTTTTTCCCAATCTTCTCCTTGACTTGTGAAGCGGAATTTGTTGAGGAGAGTTAGGAACGAGCGCAGAGTTATATATTAATCTTAATAAAAATTCCACAATCGTACTAATGCGCCCAAAAACCTACTCGTTGTCTGAATATGTAATAGGATATTGAAGGCCATCCTTGAATATCCTGTCCTAAACATATGTGTCCTTCACATGTTTAAAGAACTGAAATGCATTTGAAAAAGAATATGTATATCTGTACATAAATACAGGGCCCAGCTTGTGAGTACAGACACAGAGCTTAACTTTTTTTAGAAAAGGGCAATCTGACTAGGTTTAAAGAGAGTGAAAATAAAATAAAAGCTTTGCTATCTGGAATGTTAAGATGGACTAGTTTTCGTGGAGGTTCGGAAGCAAATGGATGTCATTTAGCAAGGTTGTTTGCACATATGCAGGGGACTCTGAAATGGATTAGTTCATACACATTGAAGAATTTTGCCACCTGGAGCAAAATCAGACTGCTATATAGTTTGGAGCACAGAACTTGAACAGCGAAGATGATAACGTCATGATAATGAGCCCGCTGCTATTTTTGCGAGAACTGCATGTGGCCATAAAAACCACCAATTTGAAAGTAAATGTGATCCCCTGCTGGGACAGGCACACATGCAGCTTTCATTTTTCTTAAAATGAAGCATGCATGTGTTTTTTATGCAGATGAAGAATCCTAGGCTTAATATAATTGACCAGTGCATAGGCCTGTCATCTGCGTCAATTCTTCGTAGGGTGTTCTGTCAAAAGTATAATACAGTAATACCATGCCCAGGAAGGTAGGTAAAAAAAAAATATCATGAGGGCTTGCCTGAAATTTGTCCCACCCGCTTTTCTTTCACATTAAGCTTTTTCTCAGACATATTACATCCGCATCCTGATAATGCTGCTTTGATCAATGAAACTGAGCGACACTGGTGTCCATTTCATCTACGGCTTTTTGAAATATTGAAACCGCAGTCGGACAACAGAGTAAGACTCAAAGAACATAAAACGCTACAATCCCAGCACACATAAACAAACGAGCCGTACAAAAGATATGATTAATAACAATACTAGTTTCTTAAAGTGCTTATATAACTTAACGAGAGCCTCACACAAAGTGAACAAGGGAGGGGAAAGCCTCAGGGTGCTTGCCAATGTTTTGACAAGAGCACTCAATTAACTTTACATTGTGCATTTATCAATACACCCTGCGAAAAGTGCGTTTCTATATAGCCCCAGTAACGAGAAATGAATTCTTTTTTGGCATTTTTTACACACGCACATGCAGAAGATTGCTATGTACTTACTGCAGATTAGATATAAGTCCTGAAAGGCACTACATTTCTGCCTTCCTTTCTGGTCAAACCATCCATTCTGCACAGACATTTCTTGAGCCAGCAAAGCTTTCTGAATGCAACGAGTAAAGGTCCTTCACTTGCTCCCCAAAAGAGCTGTTACAAAGTTAATTGAATTTACTGACAATATTGGCTTATCACTTAACAATCGTGGACGGGTCGACGCTACGTTTATTGACTATTCCAAAGCGTTTGGCAAGGCATACCACAGAACACTTCTCTCCAAACTTCGCACTTTTCTTACAGGCTTATATGGTGATAAATTACTCGGATGGATCATGCATTACTTGCACCTTAGGACTCAGTTTGTTAGTTACAATCAAGAATTGACATCATCGGTTCACATTTTTTCGGGTGTTCCGCCGGGTTTTGTTCTGGGATCCCTTTTATTCACAACATAAATGACGCCACGCAAGTTGTTTCTAACACTCCTGTTTAGACTCATTTGTACGCAGACGACTGCGTTCTGTATTCGAGCGTTTTAGTGTTAATGATGAGGCATTGCAAAACGATGCGTTTTGTTCTTTTTGTGATGGGAGTAGAAATTCGTAAATGGAAGTTAATTCCAAGAAAACGATCACAATCACCTTCACAAGTAAAAAAAAAAACATTTGTTACAATTAAGTACGGTCATGCGGAACATACATTAGAAAGCATCCCCGAAATCGATACCTTGGCGCAGTATTTTCCTCTAACAAAAATGGCAAGCCTGTTGACACAATACGCGCGAATTCGTAGCAGAAAATAGGCTACTTATGAACTTTAAAAGTTGCGAATAAAGAATGCAAACTAACAGCTTATAAATCTGTGGCCAGGCCTCTTCTTGAGTACGCGCCAGTTCTGTGGTCGCCTCATCTTTTAGAGTACAGTCTGAAGCGTATGCGATGAAATGTTTTCAGCATGATTGAATTGACTGTAAACAACAAATTTGTGCCAACCAATATTCATAACGATGAAAGTTCTATTCACAAAGTACAATTTCAAGACCATCAAGGCAAAAAAAAAATGCTCAAAACATGCTGTAAACGCGAGTTTAGGGCTGCTTGGAAACAGATTTAACCGATCAAATTTGATGTCCCTCGTTGATCGGTGATGCATCGTTCGGCGCCACACAGCCCTTCTCTCTTTGATGCGCTGCATTGTTCTCGGCAGTCGGCATAATTAAATGACGTTCATCAGAGATACTACAGCTATCACTGTCTAAGCAGTCATTTGTGCTGCGCTGCAAAGTGCTCCGTGAGGCAGCAGTGACGAGTTCGCGAAGTCCAGAAGTCGCATTCGAACCGGTTTCTGCAACGGTTCCCAGTCAACTGAGTGCCTACAATGGGCTCCATGCAATTGTTTGAGCGAAAATCTCACAACGGCCAGAACTTCCTCTCTGCTCGGCTGTCACTGCTGAGCCCCGCAAAACCCAAAAAACACGATGTGAGTGAAAAACGAAACACCCACTCTCCTTGATCTGCGCTTGCTTCTGTAGGCTCAAAGGCAATCAGAACAAGGTGTTTTAGGCGTTAACAGGTACGGTCTTCGCAGTAACAACAAATGCACACAATGCAGTTTTAAAACCTGAGTAACTTGGACGAAAACGAATTGCAGTGAATCGAAGAGCCAACAATTGAGTTGGGCGTTTTGCTTTCATCGATTCGACTGGCTTAAATTCCACGCAGTCAGCACTCGAGCGGATCGCCAACGTTCGAGGTCATCTAGGCTGCATGCGTGTGAGACGTTTTGCAGTACTGTGATGAGCAATTTTAAAAATGTTTAAAAACTTGTGCGAGAGGCATGATTCCGTTTATTTTTTATGTTCGTGACATAGTTCAATCCCCCCCTTTTTCCCTGAAGGCTAGCTCACGCAAGTCCGTCCTATTCTACCACTCAGGGTGCGTCCACATAGGTTTTTGCCCTTTATGTGCAATCCGGGACAAATACAAATGTAGCAGACCCTCCAAGTTCCGAACAGTGCAACGCTGCACGTGGGCAGCAGCTGACGATGCACTCATTGTGTCGAGACTGGCACACTGTCCGAACGGTACAGAATTCAATACTGCTCAAAACAGAGAAATTAAAGTGCGTCGTGATAAAATATATGACCTTTTAAGATATTTATGGGTGCGTCTGAGACTTTATCCTTAGGATGCCTTCAACAGGCGTGTTCTGGATCCAGGGCCCTGGATCATGGAACCAGCTCCTCCTTGGACCCCTCACTGGCAAGCACGAAAGCAGCGAAAAGTCACTTATCTATGTATGAGGAACAGTCCGAAAAAGAGATGTTCCGAGTCTGTTACATAACCGTCACAAAAACCACACGATGTAAGCTGTCTTATGGCGAAAAATAGCTGTAGAATAGAAATCAGGGGAAAGAGTAGATACCTGTAAGGAAAGAAATGAACGGTGGAAAATCGTCGCGCGAACAAAGGGCTCATAAGGAGCAACAAAATAGTAATAATACAGAAAACTGCGAGTCGCGCCCTCTTGGACTAAAGTGTTGCGTAAACATGTTTAGAGAGAAGCAACGCTAGTGAAGCAACAACGGAGGAGACGAGTCTTTGGCGTGAGGACGTGTGTTTAAGCCTAAGAACACCAGTATTGCGTTCTAACGCTTACGATTATAGCTGACGGGAATATTTCAACACGATCGATAAATATTTCAAATGTGCGCATAAAAGCAATATAAAGATAGTTACCACGCTCCTCAAAGGAATTTTGCAATGCCGTAGAGGTGTTGTAAACAGCAAATATTGCTGCTGGCCGACGACAAAGGCGCAGTGGTATGTCGTCATAAACGGCTGAGCAATTCGTGCTCAATGATCCCTGAAACTCCCTTTTGTTGAGCTTCAAAAAGCTTAACCCTGGGGATTTTCAAATTCTTTCGGCAGCGTGACGCTTCTGTGAGCTGGGGGATGTAAGACGCGCCGCTGCAAACGCACGCAGTCCTCGACCCATCGCGCAAGCGTCGAAGAGCCGCACCTTTCCCATCATATGAAAACCCTCACTGGGCGTGTTGCAGTGTTTCTGGAGGATGACTGAAGGGGCCCGGAGTAGCACCCAACGCTAGAATAAGCTTACGAAAATGTATGTAAATCGCAGAAATGTTTTATGCAATCTTAATAACATGCTATATCCTTATCAATGACATTGGTTCAACGTTTAAGGTAATAATTATGCTAATATAATATAAAAATTTTGCAAATATTTTTAATATTATATTGTAAAAGTTATTTTAAAATCCAAAACTAGCATAGTTTTAATATAGTTTTCTGGTTTATGTTACAATGTTTTTACAATAAGTAAAAACAACATTATAAACATATTTCAAACAGTGCCACCAAGAACTTTTCCTGCTGTATCCACAGTAAAGGTGTCAAGGAGGCCTTCAGTTATCGAAACAAAGGGAAGAACAGGGAAATGTTTCTGTCTTTTCATTTGTGGTATTGGTCAATGCAAATTTTTAGTGTAAATATTTTATGGCGGGAAGATAATTTAATTAGAAAATAAAATATAACGACATGCCACCAGTGGGATCTGGTCCCACCACCTCTGTGCGTCGAGTGCGGTGCTGTACCACTAACGTGGAGGTTTGGGCATGCTGGCGTGTGTGTCTAGTCATTTCCTTCTTTATGCCCTCGTTCACTGTGCGCTGTTCAATCCTGTGGTGCTCTGCCAACTGAACTATGACGGTGGCAGTCAAATTTTCAACATTTGGGGCATTTATCTAGCGTTTGAGCTAACATTGAGAGTGTTCACAAGCGCCACTCACGTTCATAGTGGCGAATATTGAGCGTGCTCTACCATCGCGGCTGTCACGTGAAACATGGTTGAACCGGCAGATAGTCGGTTGTCGTGACTACTACTTAAAAGAATATTTAAGTTGTCATTTTAGTCCATTCAAGTACTCTTGGTTAAGATATCCAACTATTCTTCTATATGATCTGAAAGAACTACCTGTGCTGTCGGTAGAGAATGCCTAGCATCCACGGTGTGTCATGGGGATTGCGCGTCTTAATAAAACAAGAGCCATTTAGAAGAATAAAAGGGTAAAAACATTATAGAGGCGCTCAAGAGATTTGACTTAGAATATGAAGTTTGGATTTGCGCTGCTACGTTATGACGGTACAGTATAAAGTGTTCTGCTCTGCTTCAAGTTATACATGATAAGGACCAGAGTAAATTGCATACGAGCTGCGAATACTTCGAAACCCAGCAGATATTTCAAGTACATATTGAAGAACTATGAGCGCAAAACTGATACCCCAACCTTGTTTCAGCAACGTTTGGAGGTGCTGAAACTTAAGTGTGAACTGTGCAAACTCTGTATTTTTATATAACATAGCACAACCGTTCATTCCGTGACATGCTCATCCGTAGACCACGATATGTACATCTTTGCGCACTAGCCACTAGGTGCCATCAAACTGGAATCGAATTACGCCACGGATATGTCTAGCACCGCCGGAACCAGTGACGTACACAACCAGTTATTTTCAACCACTGCCAACATGAGAGACAACTACTACCACCACCATATCGGCACATAAACAGGGATGAAACGATGCTCTGGTGGGAACTGCAAACTCTTATCCGTGCCTCTAAATTCAATGCATCTTCTTCCCGACCACATGTCCTTCCCATTGACCCTCCTGCGGGGCCAAACCAAGCTTGTTATCAAATTGGCAGTGCCGCAATATACTGAATCAACCTCTTATCTCCAACTGCGCTTTTTATTGCGAAGCTGCTCAGGGCAGCAGCAAACCGTAATAACAGCGACGGCTGATCAAGAAGTATTACAGGATCGCGGCGGCAAATGGGGCCCGGAACTGAAAGCTGCACCCAGGAACGGACGCACTTGCATTTCATACTGAATAAAAGTTTCTTCCTCTTCTGCTCCCCATTAAGGCAATTCTTGTGAGCACATTGAATTCCTAAAAACACTTTTTTGCGCGATCTTGGAACAACTAATGAAGATGCCTCATTTCCCGAAACCTTACAACATTGCATGTCGGCAAATGAAACTGCACTCATCTGTAACACTGTACTCATCTGTAACAGTTTCAGCCACTTCAGCTTCATAACCTAGGCACCTCCCAATTATACTCGACTGCATTTTACTGAATTTACACTCGTCAATTTTTTTCCTCATCTACTAACCTAGCTCTCTGCTATTCCCTGCAACATTCTCCTCTCCATCGAGCCCTTCATGTCATCATAAGAGACCAGTAAATAATACAAAGATAACAACTGAAATAGATCAGCAACGATGAAAGCGCATTTTTCCAAATAGTGGGCAAAGATGGCTTAAGCCAGCCAGATCGCTAGTGGAGAGTGTAGAAAGCTTCTTAATAAAGTTTCCTGTCACGATTGAAGAGTCGCTATTTGAAATTCCCTCTCTGTGTATAGAGTGCAGCCAGTAAAACCTTTCCGTATTGCACGATTCTTCTGTGAATAACAACCGCACACAAACGCAGTGCCACACTGAGACTATGCAGGGAAGAAAACTGCATCGCGATGACAAACAAAAATAAACCTAGAAAGTGCACTGAATTCCATCCAAAATACTTGTCTTTACTTTGCGAGGGGATTTTACTTTTGGCTTAAACCTCCCAGGTTTCTCCTACGCTTGCACCTAGATGGCACGAAAGGGAGAAGGTCAGGTTGCGTAGGTGGGCGGGGTATGGTTTTCAGGGCATGGACGACTTTAATCACATGCCCCACTTTCCCTGCCTGCGTTTTAAAAAGCGGCATTTGAGACAAGTTTACGGTCCGGTTGGTAACGCGTTGCGGCAACACATCAGGAGACGTGCTCTTCAATGAAATGCAGGGAATGCTAGGGCGCTTTTTTAGGGTTTTTCTTGGCAAAAACTGCAGCTTATGTTGTTTGTAACTTCTATACCTTTTGATCGTTCAAGTTTTTGTGTAAATACTTTTAAATACCGTATTGTGCGTCTTTATCGTAAAGACTTTCAAAATTTTTCTTACCTCAACCGCTGGCTCGTTTGCGGTGAAACTGCACACAGAGCTTGCGTATTATGGTAACTTTTGTATCGTAGCAAGTTTTACAACGGTACTTACTTAGTTGAGCCGTGCATGATGCAAAAGCGCAATCGTCTGCGTCGAGATCGGCGTACCGAAACCCAAAACACCGAGTTTTTGCTGAAGGGCAGCAGTGGCGCCACCTGTCTGCCATAATGAAATTAAACAAGAAAAACGCAGCTCAGGACTTCGCGACGTCGTCCTCCGACGAGCCACGAAAGCAGACGATATAATTGGATAAAGTCATTGGACGAAAAAAAGACGTCAAACAATATTCTTTTAACGGCACAGCCTCGTTAAAAAGGTTGTTTCTGGCATTTTTTTCCGCTCAGTTGGCCGAAAATATTCGAAGCGCTTCAGTTCTTGCAACTGTCGCCTTGGCGCCTTGTGACGCTTTCCACTGCAGAAGACAGATGGCGCTACTGCCGCCCTTCAGCAAAAATTCGGTGTTTTGGGCTTCGGTACGCCGATCTCGACGCAGACGATTGCGCTTTTGCATCATGCACGGCTCAACCAAGTAAGTACCGTTGTAAAACTTGCTACGATACAAAAGTTACCATAATACGCAAGCTCTGTGTGCAGTTTCACCGCAAACGAGCCAGCGGTTGAGGTAAGAAAAATTTTGAAAATCTTTACGATAAAAACGCACAATACGGTATTTGAAGGCATGATATTCCCCGCATGAAGGCTTTCTCATTCAGCGTGCAAAGGTTGTTTCCCCTGACAAACGCTGTTGTCCCACACGCTATTAGTTACAGGCCAAAGTTACATCTTGCTGCTTGAGTCACTAGAGCCAACGAGCACCAAGTAACCGACTTCTTTTTTAACCAAGAAGTTATTTCAGTGAAGATAAAAAGAAATCTTCTTCCCTAAAAACAGCAAGGGCGAGAGGTTGCTACAAAGAGTTTGTTTACTAGATGCATTTGTTAAAAAGAAGCTGAACAGTTTTCGTTTTCTGGGGCATTTGACCAGATGGAAGGATTCACATGTATGAAATCTGAAGGAAAAAGATGCCGGTTATTTTTGATCTAGCGTTTAAAATGATGACGTAATAGCCGATTAAAGCCGCAACGATCTCAAAGCTTCTCCTCACTGCGTCGGAGAGGTACAGAAAAGCAGAGACTAGATTTTCCTGCCTCCGCCCACATCCTGGCATGCTCTGTCTGATTCGGCCAAGCAATGCTCCGTGGGATATACCTACGATAGTTTTTCGACTTCAAGCCTTCCCCTCCCTTCACTCCCCCCGAATGCATTGTTCTTAGCATTTAGCTTGTCCCAGTTGGCTATCCTACCGCGCAGCTATCGTGTCTGGACGCACAATCCTCTGCGCACAAGACGCACAAGACGCCGCCGAGCTTGTCCCCCCTGCAGAAACGGCGAGCCTTCCTCTACTCGTCCTGAGCAGCCTCCACCTCGCCACAGATATTCAAGGTGCTTGTCGCGCCTTTCTACGTAATACATTCTCGTGCTTCACCTACATCATGCTTCGTGCAGATCATTCCCATCCAACTAGACATATTTACCTTGGATGGGTTCGTTCTCAGTGCAACATTGTAGGGGAATAGGTTATTCCATGCCAGATATCACGCGCTTCTACCGGGCCCCGCAATACAGTGCTCGGAATCCTATGTCCATTGTGATAGCTTTCACCATGCTTGTCTAGATGAATGTTCTCGGCTTGGGGAGATGACAACTGCCATACGGCGCACTAAAAGCCCTTTCGAAACGCCCCCTCAGAAAAGCGCATACACGGCCACTCAGGACGTCTAAAAGACACTTGGTACAACCATAGGTAGATAGCAGCAGAAAAAGGTTTTGGATCCGCTAATATGTAATGCGTTCATAAAGAGCGCTGCTGTGCCCTGCCCGCGTCCGTCTTCTGCCTGCGCTCGCTCGGCCTCTTATCGCGTCCTCTTCGGCATGTTCACGCGATCCCAGAGCGTATTTCGCATATCGGTGGTTGATTTAGATCACTTAGTTGCCGCCAGACGTGGGCCAACATAGCCGTCGTTGCTTGCGCAGGCGTGCGCCGAATTCATCCTCACGGCTTTCATGGTATTTTCACCACATCTATTGCAACGGTCACGGGCGCTGGGCAGTGGCTTATTCGCGTGAAGCATCGGGTCATTGTGACTTCGTGAGTGCCCCGTTTGCGGACGCTTCGCAAAGTCGGCAAGAATTGCCTCGTGAAAAGTACGATAACAAAATAGCCCTATTTCACCCCGAGTTTTTTTTAACTTTTAAGCTCCCCATAATCCCATTTAGCTTGCCTCGTATATGAACCCGAGCTTTATTTGGAGCTCAAGCGCGCCAAGATTTCTAGCCACGCTGAGGTCGATAATATAAACTCAATGAACGATCAATGGGTTCCACAAAGGCTTCAGTATTGTGGCACTCGTGCTTAGAAGCCATAGAAGGGATTTTAGTGAAAGCGCGGGCCCGTGCGGACTGCTTATTGAATATCGCTACAGGAGATGCCGCGGAAAGAGAGCCGTTCCGAGAATTCATTCCAAATGCCGGCTTTCTCCGCAAAAGGATCTGCCGCAGTCTATGGGCGCAAGCTAGATGCGCGCGGAACGCTGACGTGCCTCGGCTGCTGAAAATTTCCATAATCATGGCCGCATCAGGAGTCGGCTCCGCTGGTGCGTGAGCGGGAGCCGATGCGGAGACGATCTCAGAGCGGAGGCGGTTGGTGCAGAGAGGGTGGCGAACAGCTCGAAGGGCTGGAAGGGTTGTTGATGCGCGGTGCTGATACGGACTTCGTCTCGTCTCTGGGCCACGTCGTTTTGTTCAGGAAGTGTGACTGCGGCAGACCTGTCACTCAGTCCGAGTGTCAGTTAGGCAAGAGACAGGAGTGGGTGGTATATATGCGGTTTCTAACGCAGTCGCCGCCGGTCGTAGAAGGATTGCGCCACTGTTGCGAAAGTGCAGGCACAAAAAGTAAGTAAATAAAACTGTATACGGTGTTCACGTCTCGTGTGGAAGTCACCGCCTTAGAAATCCTGGAATACTGAATAGCCTTGCAGCACTGGCGAATGAATACGAAACGAGAGGGCAACCCACTCAGGCGACGGTGCCGAACACTGTTCGGCAGCTATATTAAGATGATAGCTGCCCATTTGGGAATAAACAAAAAATTAGTAGGAATAATTTGCAAACGCGAAGTTTGGAAGTAGGGTTCAACTCTCGCAAAAGCGCGCGAGAGACCTGTTTCTACGTTCTTTTTTCCCCTGCCTCTACTGCCGTATATTTGCTCGCCGACCAAATTTCATAAACCGGTTTGTCAAGCATATACAAAAAAAAAGTTTTGACAAGTCTGATCATTCAGTCTGCCACATGTGGTTCTCCCTCAAGGTCACATTTCTGAATTCACTCGAAACGCTGAAGGCTTAACAAATCGCAGAACAAATAAATAGGTTGCGTATCTGTTGGCCGTGCCTGCAGTTGACCATGTGCATGATATAATTGCTCTGATTTATAGCATATCTGATTTGAAAAGCACCAGAAAAACGGCGCTGTGAGCTTCTTTCCTGGTCGTTCTTTTTCCTTCGCGCTTTCTTCCACTGAATAACAGCGTTCCACTCTCTCAGTCTCCTTCTTGCTCCAAATTTTGTTCTTTATACGACATAGCATTTTTCCCCTTTTACCGAGCCATGTAATTAACTGAAAATCATCAATTTCGTACCGCTGTTACGTAAGTGCGGTCTTTTACTTTTGTTCTCCCTAGAGGGCTGCCATTCTGCTGAAATCTGTTCTTTATTAGGGTAAGGTGGTCCAAAATTTTGTATATAGCCCGCTACATCGCACCGGGCTCTTTGAAGGTAGAATTGGCTCAAGCTAACGAATGACTTGATACGCATAACGACTCAATCGTAAAGATGGTTCTAAAGAGCCGCCAATAGCAAAACCATTTTTAAATTCGAGCACTTTTTCATATTCAGCTCCTGAATGACTTTCGTGTCTAAAATTACCTGCGACGAAACGCGAAGTGCAGGTGGTTTGAGATCCCACGAGTGAATATGATCATTAGCAGCACGATTAGACTTCGCCCTACTTCTTTGCAAAACGTATAGGCTAACAGCATTTTCCAAACAGAACAGGGAAGTAAATAATGTTAGGAAATTATGAATGATTGGTGCGCTACTTAAAATCTATGACAAAACATGTGGCGTAGCTGAGAAGTGTAACATCCTCTGCTGTTTGCGTGCCCCAAGTAAGTGGCCGTAATTGTGCAGTTATGGGTCAGGTGATAACACCCGCTCGTGGTCCCGTCCGTGTCAGTGGCCGTCTAATGTTAACAGCGGCTCCCAATCATGAAACAATTTTGTAAACGGTGACGCAAGAAAAGATTGGACAACTTTTGATAGGACTAAAAAGAAGTTCATTGTGTAATGTCAGCAAATAGGGCTGACACTTTGCCCATTGGGAATCGTATTTCGGGGTCCACCAACCTGACAGTCAAGGCTAGTCGGCGTCATTTCGCCAGCTGATCGTTCACTTGAAAGAGCCTTCGTGAATGCAGCCGCTGGCTCTTCTTGAGTATACCAGATTCAGACTGACTATTTTTTGTAGCCGTTTGCACTAGCAGTGCCGCAGTTTCTCGAAGAACAAATGCATGCTGTGCATTCAAGTGTTTGTAAAGTATCAAGGCCAATTTTGGAGCCGCCATGCCATCAGGAAGCAGCTATTTTGTGCACACAGAAAAAGATTCTCAGACTTTTCGTTAATCCCCAGCGTGAAGAAGTAACAGCGGTAACTGCATCGCACGTGAACCTCTCCTCTCCCACAATTAAACTTTCTTTTTTTAGATACGTGCCCACACACAGTCGCACCCAGTAGCTCATTCCCGTGCATTCGCTGCATGAGAATATGCCATCGGGTTGCCATAGACAACACGTAGAACACGCATGGGTATTGCATGGGCAACAATTTCCATTGCTGTCGAGTCCGCGTAGACTTTTCGTCTTCAACACACTTCGTTCATGGCAGCAGCGATAGCGAGTGCGACACCGTTTATTCTTGAGGACGTCTCTTATAGAAGTAATTATCATCATGTTTAGCCCAATTACGTTTACTGCAGGACAAAGGCCCGTCTCTCTCTGAGCTGTAATTAATCCACCTTTATGTACACACTATGCAGATATACCTGTAATAGAGATGGAAGGCTTCCTTGTGAGGCACCTGCTTGTGGTTAAACCGGCACGTTCGTAGACTTCAACGGATAATCGCTACTAATTCTGCAAAAAGATGCTTAAATACAGAGGCGAAAATTTGCGCTGCAAAAATGACTTCTGAACTTTCCTCTTGAAGATCTTCAATTGTATGAGCAGACCCCAGAAGAGCAAAGTTCTGCTGAAAGTGTCATTGATTTCTTTTTTCCTACGAAGTCTACACAGTATGGCACTTAATGTCCGTTCGAGAAAGCATGTAAGGCTCACGCACGTGACGTCAGTAACTTCGGCTGTGCGAGAAATTGGGGTGCAAGGCTAGATTGGCGCTGTTGCCTTAGCACCCACTGGATGAAGAATTTTCTTTGTCTTGTAGGCTCATTCATTAGTGCTTGACGGGTTTTTCATCAAGTTTGTCGTGAAGCTATCTGTACATACGTAATTTTAAAAAGGGCAGCAGAGCACTCAAAGTCTTTTATAATGGCCAAACGAATTTCTGTTTCTATAAATTGCACGCCCATGCTTGTGTATGTGAGAACTGCTACTCATAACTCTGCCTTCATCAAGATAAACGCCCTCTGAGCTGACATTTCGAACAAAAAGCCCTTTGAAAAAAAAAAACTGATGTAGTTTCTAGTGTTACGAATTTGAGATGTACTGATTTGCCGTATTAAGATTGTGCTAAGGCATGTAAAAACATTGAAATCTTTCTCCTGGGCATGCATTAGTTTCATGGCTTTTTTTTTCTCAATAAGACTTTTTAATTCTCATTTAATTGTGTGTTAGAGGGATAAGTGATAAGCGAAATACGTGTCTAACACTGCAGGCCGACAGCCGGAGCTTAGAGGTGCACTTTAATCCTCCGGACTATGCTCACAGCTTGCCTTTTCGCAGTCTTGATTCTGGGCGAAGGCTTTCGTTTTTTTTTAAATTTACCATTTTAGAGATTTAGCTGCGCATATACTGTTGGGGTTCTTTCTGCATACTCCACATATTGCAAAAGCGGGCCTCATTTTCGAATACTTTTCCTGGTGCCTTCCATTAGTCTTCAGTCTATATTTCGCCCCTGCGTCATCCACTTTGTGAGCTTGGGATATTTGTTCAGGTTCGCTGGAACACGTCTGTGCGCTTAGTCGAATAGCAACACCCGTGAAAACCTCCTCCTACGGTACCTTGACCATGACCAAACACAAGATTTGCACAACGTGGTGGAGAAGTAGCTGCCGACTCCGCGCTAACCGCGTATAGACCATCACCTTGACTAACTTCCCCACTCTTCGCCTTTCGCGGTGCTTAAAGCAGTGTGCATGAACAGTGACAGCCAACTCGCTGTCGGCAGCAGTAGCAGAAGGAGTGACAACAACAACAACAACAACGGCATCATCGTCGAGCAAAACCGTGCCACCACCCACTGGCGCTGACGCGATCGACAGGCGTCCCCTCCCCGGCGTCGGGCGTTCGTTAGTGCCGGCTGGACGGCTGCTTGCTCCTGTCCAACAGCTGCCGCAGCCAGGGCCAGGGTCGCACTGCATCACTCCTCCGTCTGTGCGTGCCTCTCGTCCACCAGTCAGCGTTCCTTGGGCCCGGCGGCCTTTTGAAACGTCACTGCTCGTTTCGTTGGGGGCCCCGGTCCCACGGCAATGAGCCGACTGGAAGCGACTGCGAACATTAGAAACAAAACGGCTTACGTCGGCAGCCCTTTGGGGCGGACGGTAGCGGCGACGGCGCGTCCGGCGTCGTTTCTATCCGGCCGGACTTCGTGTGTGCCGAAGGTCGTATACGTTTGTGTTGCCCTGCCTGTCATCTGCCGCCGGGCCCTCTTGCTATTCTTTCCCCGAGGCGTGTGCTTACGGTGGCTCCGTCGAACTGACTTCAAAGGCGCACTGGAAGATGGTCTTTGCCCGGCCATATTTTCATCCCCTGCGGATTCGATTTTCTTCCTGAACGGCGTGCTTGGTATGGTGGAAACGGAAGTGCCTAAGAGGGAAAAAAAGGCACCGGAAAAGCGTACTCGCTCGCTCGTAAACAACTGATTATAAGCGCGAGCTATGTGGTCCCACTCCAGTTTACCCTCAAGTCTGCTTGCTTTCAGCTGACTTGCTGGCTCTCTTGCGCTCGGTCTCACTAACTTGCCTCGGCACTAACTGCTTCATCAGCACTGACCCCAAGCATATCAACAGTTGAAGAACGCACGCATACAGACATATGCGCGCACGCGCACAAACAAACGCACGCACGCATACCCTAATGCAAGGCAGACCATGCTCAACGAAAGAACTTAAGAGGTGCGGGATATTAATTCGCAAATAAATGCGATCAGGGCCTCTCTTAGAACAAGTCATAAAGAAAACATTAATACGCAGGAGTGGTGGAAGCCCCTAGGGAGCTTTAACAGGCTTTGTTCTCCATGGAAATATGACTCTTCGAGAGTGTCACGCCATTTAAGCTCCCTATTTCCTTCCCAGTTTAATCGCCTTACGTAATGCGGACAATTATATCGCAATGGCGTTGTCAGCGAACCACAGAGGCCACATTGCGACAGCGTAAAGATTGTCGAAAATGCCGGTGTGGAGTGACAAAGGGAAACAAGGATGACCGGCCACTTGTGACCGAGAAACCAATTTTTTAAGCCGTTCGTGCAAACAAAATGACGGGCGATTTTGCTTGTTTAGGCCAAATGCGAATTAGGCCAGCCAGCATTTCGTTTTTAACTACAGTACCGATTCCGGTTTGAGGTTTGGTTTTAATGGTCAAACAGGCTTCAGAAAAAGATCGGCTAAATCGGTGACTGGGGGCCTTAGAGCTAGCGAACTTGAGGATGAAATGTTTTCTCATAACCCTTTTGTCTGTACAGCAGCTTCTTTGCTGCAGAGATCGAACACAAAACTGGAGGAGATGTTAGTCGGTAGTGTTAACGGGTAAAGGCCCATATATACGAAATTTGTCATTCTGTAGTGCGCGTTCACGTATTGCTGTGAGTCCTGATACCAATCGTGGCGTAGTGGTGCAGCGGTTAAGCAATGCGCCGCTACCTCAGCAAGTGGTTGTTTCAGACACTGCCACCTGCCATGGTGGGCAGTTTGCGCGCAATCCGGTGGGCAGGTTTTGATGACGTCACAAGATAAAGTGACCTACGTAGTAAGCTGGGCACCTACGTCAAGCAGGCTTGAGATAAACATCGGCGAAATCGATGAGTTCCGAAATCTATATTTTCTTTTCTTGGCTTCTTTCGTGTGTAACCGTTATTTGACCTATGAGTCTCCTTCATGCACTCTTTCTGTGCTTTCTTCTCTCGGCAGTCCGCAAGGTATGCCACTTTCACTACTGATTTGGAACATTTTACTTTACAGTCTTTTAAATTTTCCTGTCCTCTCACCAATCCGCGTTCTGGCATTTGCAGATGACACCATTATACTTGTGCCTGGCAATGCTAGACGCGAGTTGCCAACATTGGGTTCAGATGTTTTAACTTTAATCCAGAACTGGCCTACCACGCATCGCGTTCAATTAAACCCAGAAAAATGTTCTTTCGTTTTATTTTTTATTGGAGTCCCGGCGTTAAACATACGTAAGACAACTATTCAAATAGAGACTTACAGCCTCAAGTGTGAACCGAGTATTAAATTTGTAGGAGGTGTTTGTAACTCTCACCTAAGGTTAGCCGCCATGTTAATCATTTGGAAACGAAAATTCCTGCATCTACCAGCAAGCTCATCAATTGGTTCTATTTCCATTTCCGTGTTTCTCCTTCTCATATGCACCAAGTTTATCATCATGTCATTCTTCACAACATCAGCTAAAACGTCCCAGCTTGGTGGTTTCTTTGCCCCCTTTTCCGACTACGAAGTCTACCGACTTATTGTTTCAACGAATTCCTTTTCTTGCTGTTACTGGTGCCTACAATACTATGCAAACCGCTGCTCTTCATGCTCTTGCAAACGTTGTTCCTTTGACTATTCATCTAGGCAAGTTATGTCCAGAGTTCATGCTTTTCACATTCCGGCAATCTGTAGTATACGGTATTAGGTTTTATAACCCATCTAAAATTCAACCTTTATGAAATCCCATCAGCTGCCATCTCTTATTGAAATTAAAATTTTATTTTGTTCCACTTTGTTCTCAGGAAGCCTTCTTCCCGTCTTGTCAACGTGCACTGCGTATCTTCACTGATGGGTCTTTCACTCATCGCTCAGCTAGTGCTTCTGCTGCTGTTCTTAGCTGAACACAAAATATTTTGTACGTTCACCGTCTCCCTGTTTTGAACTACTCTCTAGTGGCTATGCCAGTCAGCTTGTAGCCTTTCATTCTGCTGTTGTTTATGCTATAAATAACTCTCCCTCTACGCCTGTTCTTTTTTTCATTGATTCTATAGCTCTTCTTTCTGCCCTGTCTTCAGTTACGTCGTTTAACGCGACAATTATTTTCAGTAAGAAATATCTGCATCGTTTGTCTTCTATTGCTTCATTTCTTTCATTTCATATCCGGGGTTACTTCAAGATTTTCAGTGACGAGTTTGTCAACCAAGCTGCTGGTAGTGCCGGGAAATATGGCAGTTGACACACTTCTAGCCTTTCACACCATTGCGTGCGTTCCCATTTACATCGTTCTTCACTTCTTTTATGGAACAATTTTTGGAGCGAGTATAAAGGTGCCACCGAATTATTCAATTGGATCCCTGATACTCTCAATATGGCCCCTATTTGCCTACCAGGAATCCTGCTATTACTTTACTCACAGGGCAGGGTAGATATCCTTTCTAGTTTAAAAAAATTATACCTCTCTCCTTCAACTTGTTCTTGTGGAATGTTATGTGAAGACATCCGTCACTACTTCCGGGATAGTTCTCGTACTGCGCCTTTTGTTTCCCGTTTAAAATATCTTTGCCCATCAGACATTAGACCATATACTTGCTCCTCTCTACTGAGATACCATGCTGCATGTGCTCTTCTGCTTCAAATGGTTCACCTCATAAGCAACAGAATTCCTAATTATGCACGCCAATTTCTTTCTTTCCTCCCATTTCTTTTACACAAGCTCTGCTTGGAGCAGGGCACCATGCTCCTTGGTTGGCCATGGATGCCTCTCGTCGTGGCCTGCATACTATGCTTTGACTGTGTTACTGTGACTGTGGCCTCGACTGTGTTGTGACTTGGGTTTTGTCTTGTTTTGTTGAGATTTTTTTTAGTTCCGTGATCTTTTTCGTAGCCTGCACTCTGTGCTTTGAATGTCTGTGATCTTTACTGAGACCTTGACGGTGCTGTGACTTTGGTTTTCTCATGTTTTTTTTTTCGTCGTGGCCTGCGCTTTGTGCTTTGACTGTCTGCCTCTAGCTTATTTTGACTGGTCTGTGCCTTTGGTTTTTTCTTGTTTTTGCTTTCATTTTGTTTTTTGCTAGTCTGCTCTTGGCTTTAAGTTGCTTTTTTATTTTGAACATTTAGATCCTTTTCATTTATCTTGGATTGGCGTTAAGCGTGGCAAAGCGTTGCTGGTCTTGGCTCCCTCTCTCTTTAATTTATGTTGTTATATTTTCTGAGAAGACTAATAAAAAGGTAAAAAGGTTTCAGTGCTAGCGCTCTAAGAAACACCATGTTGGCTGTCACTGTGGCAAAACACTGGCCATGGAATACTGATCACATGTCAGTGATCCGAAACCTGTGCAGAGCGGGAGAGGTTTCTAAATTGGCTAGACGCGGGGGTTAGCACGATGCCATGGCTGTAACCCCAGGCGGCAGACGGCGGGGCCCCAAAATCGGCATTGCACGAAGCCGAGAGTTTGTGGCAAGGCAATCACAGTGGACCTGCGGATGCACCTTATAAAGGTACCTAGCCCAGTCTCGCCCGAATGAGGTGCCCTGGATCTCATGAGAACGGGACTTTCAGGCGTTTTAAAAACACGCCACTGCCTAGCCGGCCCCTCTATTCCCACCACGTTCCTCCTCTTTCTTCCACATGCAGACCACCTCCCACCCACATTTGTAAAAATTACCTGAACTCACCATATAGCCCTTTTCTTCGCACGTAACCGGGCTCCTCTGCAATTTCCGAAATCTTGCCCAATTTCTTTTTCTTTGCTCGCTGCGAAGGCAATTTTTCGGCAGCGTAACCCTCAGCTTTAAAGTTTATAATAGGTTTAGTAAAAACGGAGACGCTTTCTCAATCTGGGGACGTGTGCAGCCCCGAGCAAGCTACCGATTCAGCGGATCGAGCGAAAGCAAATCTTTTTACCAGTTGAACGAAGAAACCGCATACGAGTGGTGTGCCTCTGACAGGTAGCTCTTCTCAAGTTTCTGTGTGCGACGACTTCACGCAGTCCGGGTGGGCAAGACGCAATGTGAGCGAAGCTTTACATTGTTGGAGCTCAGAAGCACTTGCTGCATTGTTTTATATTTTAGCCGTGCCTGCTCGTTCAAATAGCGTTGCGTAACCAAGCGATGCACCAATCCTGTCCGGTGAAGTATTCGCGCGACTCGGCAGAGTTGAATTCTCCTAAACTGTCCCTAGATCCTTTCACGTTTGCGTAATTTTAAGGCGAAAGGCTTTAATGTCTCATCGTTGTAAGCAGCACTTGTCGACAGAAATGTCACGCTTTTCAGTTGGTCGAAACGGTCGTGACGTCACAGTGCGCCAATTTCTTACGGGGCCAATTGTACTTTGGCTATAGTAACCATGCAACCAATTGAAGGGATGATATAGTGATGCTCCAAGTAAATGGGACTGTGCTTAGTTAATTGCTTAATTACCCAATTAGCCTAATTAACTTTTCTAGACAGGCCATATAAATAAATAAAACCTAGTAAGAAATTGGTCGAGCTCGGGAATCGAACCCCGGTCTACGGAGTGCGAGACGAGCATGCTATCCACTCCGCCATGCCAACTCGATGGTTTGGAGTGATCAAAGGCACGTCTAGTGAATACGGTGTCTTCGCTCACTGCCATCCTCCTCCCTTCCCTTCCGGCGAGGCTTAGGTGTCCACCGAGATATGAGAGAGAAATACATTTCCTTTCCTCAAAAACCAATTTACCGACGAGCGAGGCGTAGAACCGAATGGGCGATGGCGTTCTATGGACTCCCTGGCAGCGTTGCAAGACGCTCTCGCGTTCCACTCTTAGAGGCGAAGCTTAACATCTTAACCACATATCAGTGACCGAACTTTAGGTAAAAAAAGTGCACCCCCCCCCCCCCCCCCCTGAATTTTGACGGGTGTCCACCGAGATATGCGAGAAAGTTACTGCGTAATTTTCTTTCCTCAAATATAATTTTCATTTTCTTCATTACGGGCCATCTTCGTCTTTCTTCTTTCACTCCCACTTCCTCCATTCCTCTACGGTGCGGGTCAGGTGTCCACCGAGATGACAGAGATTTACTGCGCCATTTCCTTTCCTCAAAAACCGTTGCGTTCAAACGGCAAGGCATCGCGCCGAACGGGTGGTGGCGTTCCATGGACTCCCTGGCAACGCTACAACACGCTGTCACGTTCCACTCCTAAAGGCGAAGCTTAAGCGCCATTAATTAGCGGTTAATTAGTGTTCAGATATTAATCAATAATTAAACATTAATTAGTGATTTGTCATCTCTTAGTAATTAGTACTCAATTACATGTGACGCCACCAGTGCCACACAAGCAGTGAAAGTGGTGCGAAAACGCTTTCGCCTCTACGCACTTTAGACAGTCAAAGTGCCCCCTAATTTTTTCTGGCTTAACCAAGCTCAGTTCTCGGCGAAAATTACATTTATTGCTATCATGGAAAAAGTCTACCGATTTAGTTAGGCTCAGTGTTTCCCTCAGCTGCTGGAACTTTAAATTAAGGCTGCCTGATTTTACTGTTCATTATTGCTTCTCTTAGCGGCGAATGATATCAAAAGAAAAAAAAGCATTTTCTAGGGAAGAATGCTGCAATCATCTCCTAAATGTATACGTAACTTTTCAATGCAAACACGGTGTATCCTCTGCTTTTATATAAGAACAAATTCCAAGACTATTCGCTAGGAAATTCCAGTGGGAAGACTTTTGTTAGGAAACAGGCTGCGATTTCTGTGCTCAGTATTCCTCGACGGCATAGATTTCACCACTTCTTTTCGCGTTTCTTGAAGGCAAGAATTGATTTCGAGAATTCCAGGTCTGTTATATAGCGTTGAGCGAGCCTTTATCCGTCTGAGAAAACAGGCACCTGTGTCAGTGTAGAACACGCCCGTCAAGTTTCTGTCTACAACGTAATACCGGAGGATTTCTAGACACCGTGAAGAATGTAGCTGTTTAATCTGTTTATTTTACTTTCCTAAGATCAATTCCCCGAGCAAGAAAAATGGAAACAATCTTTTTGAGCCTTCAAGTTCTTGAGAATGTTCTTCAGCACCCAACACGGCTGCAACTCTTTTTTTGAGTTTCTGGAGACTTCTTTTCCAACGAAGCACACAGCAAGCTGGATATGATTCCATTCGAAATGATAAAGCATAAATTGAGACATTTTAATTTCACGCTTCATAGAACAATAACGATAATCTGGATAACCTTTACAACTTTTTCGAAATGCAGCGGCACTATCAGTTCTGACGTTTGGCGGCGTCCTGTAGTGCAAACTTATTGCGTTCGCTCCCCTAAAAGTTCCCTCTCACGGCTGCTATAATGTCTGATAGATGCCACTCGTAAGCGGCACAGTGTATACGCCCTAAACTGCGCCAAACATACGCTAAAATGCGTTTCGATGTGAACACTTTCAAGCGCGACTTCTCAATTCCACTATTATCCGCTAGTAACATTATTACACTGCATCTCGAAGTACCGTAGTGCCCAAACTCGATTCACAACCAGCGCCGCTCCCCTTTAAGTCGAGCACTTTTCCGGTGTGACATATCGCAGAAAGTTTCGTGGAAGAGCGCTCGAGCGGGAAAGCATGAGCACGTGTGCAAAGCTCTTCAAATCATGTAAGAGTACATAAACGGCGCTCCCGGTTGGAAGGCTCGTGTAGCACACATCGTCAATCTCAATCGATGTCTGCAACTTGCCTGTGTACACTGTGTGTGAAGGCACGAAAGCAGGGGGGAGAGAGAGACAGAAGCGATGAAGCGGTGCATACGGATGCATGCTTTTGTACATAAAGTGGTGGTGAATATACTATTCGCACGTTCATGCCGAGCAGTGCAGTGGCGTAGCGCGGCCGTCCAATTAAACTGAGCCCATATATATATATATATATATATATATATATATATATATATATATATATATATATATATATATATGCATGCTTATTATCGGCGACTACGTATGCACTGGTACAGCGGCGCTCTTTCCGTGTACATACGGAACTTGATAGGGAGCGGGAGGGTATACTTGTGCCTAAAATGTTGGCGCTTTAAGGGGATGGCTTCAACCGCCGTCTCTGTATATGCCTGAGCTCGCGTTCTGGGAAATTCATTACCTCCCTTCTCGTCGGACTCCGGCTCGCGCGCACGCGCGCTTTCGGCGTTCTCATTACTGGTGGGTGCTGCGGGAGGCTTAAAAGGAAGCAGCCGAGCGAAGCGAACAGGGAAGCCCTCCCTACCCGCCGTCAATGTGGCACGCTTCAGTCGCGGCTTTGAAGGATGTGGTGCGAGGCTAGAATTTAATGACTCAAGTGCTTCGCACCTCGTCTTTGTTAAATGCGTCTTTATTTTTTCAGCTTCCTAGGCTTAGCGTCTGCTGTGATGTATACGCCTGGGAGCCTTGGTTGAATGCAAGTGATACGTATAACCGACTATACTGCAGATGCGCTAATCGCTGAGGACTGCGCTCTCTTGAGAGGCATTCAGGAGCCTTACCTCTGGGCACTGCATGCCATCAAGTTAACGCGGAAGTAATTGACGCGTCGCGTGCCTAAATTCAAGACCTGCGAGTTTTTTTTATGAGCGCACTAAAATCCTTTTCTACAAGTCGAAGCTGGAATTTATAATCAGTGTGTGTCAACGTATGCCTTGCAGAATCCCTATATGCGGCCGAATAAGCGGCTTATCTTCAAGTACGAATTAGCTAAGGATGTAGACGCGATTAACAGCGTAATGTTTTGACGCCTGTTATGTCAGCTCCTAAGTAATAGGAAAAAATGAGGGGAACTTTCACGGCGCTCTAGTCAAAGGACAGTTAATGTAAAAGAGAGCACGCACACTAAATGTATTGAAATCATTCTCTATTTTCATTTTTCGTACGTCAAGCTCGGCTGCAGTTATTAACAGGATGCCAGATTTTCTTGCGTTAAGATCCTTACGAGGCATTTGCAGCGGATCTCTCAGAGAGAACGCGTTGAACACCTTTGTGCTACCCTTTTAAGTGTTGCGTTTTGTAATGGCAGATCAAATGTGCAAGTCTTCTCAAATTCTAAATACTCAGAAAGAGCGAAGGAGTGACGCCTTTAGTTTCATGAAGGGCGCGAATAACGTGCGTAACAGAGCACAGAAAGGCTAGGCGATGCAGAGTACGAACACGGATCATGCCAAGAAAGAAAACCGCATCCTGTTCTCCCGGCAAATGAACAACAGGAAACTGATAGACGTGATTCGCTCCCCCCTATGTGTGAAATATGAAGCTCTGTTTAGCTTGTTTCCTTTCGGTCCGTACACAAGGCAGGCATATTACAGACAGTGAAAGACTGCTGTCGATGACGTCTTCTTTTTTTTTCGCAACTGGAACTGGAAGTTACCCATGGGAATCACAATGTTGCGAACCAAATGTAGCCAGATATTTTTCCGCTTTTACTAGATAACTGAATTTTTCAACTAACACGGGTGCGGTAAAGTTTTGCAAAATGAAGTAACTTTAAAATCTTTCTTAGCTTTCGCACCCGACAAAGGCGAACAGTTCGAAGCCGGGGTTTTATACGGCAAAGGAGCCGCCATGCTCCGTGACGCGAGCAGCCTTTGACACCGTTCACAGCGGCGGTAGTGCCCAGAGGTGCTATATTGAAATTCCACAATTCGCTAGTCTGCTCGAGCCAGTAGCGTTCGTCAGCAGTTCAACGGCTGCCGAAACTAACTTGCTGGATCTAGCATGTGCATGCTATTCGGTGAATCCTTCCCTTCCACCGTTGAGAAAACGCGTAATCCTTGCATTCTGCCTACAAACTGTTCGAGGTTGCCGCAGTGCTAATTGCTTTTGTTCAATAAGAGTATGAGTGCCTTGTTTTTCGAGCGGCACAGTGAGTAGTCTGTCGACATCTTCGCCTTTGTCTTGACCAACGCAAATGGTGACGCGCCTGCTAACCTAGTAGCCTAATCGAAAAAGGAATCCCCATACTTCATTCTACCCTCTATTTCACTAAGAAATCTAATTTAATTACACTGCCTTTGAAAGAAACCGCACTGAGACAAAGAAATTAAATTGAAATTTTAAGTAAAGTTGCATATGAGGCTACTTACACATTCGTACCGATGGCTAGCATTCACAGCTGCATTCCTATAAAAAGAGACTGTTGATCACGCTCAGTACTTAGCCTAAATATCTGGCAGTGAACGAAGCCTAACCTGATTTGTGCGCCCGCGGAAGGTCGAGTTCATGAAATTTAATGCGGACGCCTCTCAAGCTGTAGCTCTGGGAATCATAATCTTGGGAATCTAATGTAGCCGGATTTTCTTCCGCTTTAACTGTTTAACTTCATTTTTGAAGGCTGCGGCAAAGTTTCGCAAAATGAAGGAACTTTAAACTCTTTCTTAGCTTTCGCACACGATAAAAGTGAACTGTTCGAGGCCAGAACTTTATATGGAAAAGCAGCCGCCATGCTGCACATTGCGAGAAGCCGCTGACTTCATTCACAGCGCTGGCAGTGCCCAGAGTTGTGTATTGAAATTCCACGATTCGTTAGTTGCTTGCGTCAGCAGTGTTCGCCAGCAGTTCAACTGCTGCCAAAAAGGAGTAGGTGGATCACACGATTTTTTTACTGAATTCCTTTAGCAACAGCGCCTGTCATAAATGAAGTTGCAGTGAATCCACCGGACAGCTTTGGCACGCTCTTTTTCTATGTGTTTCTTTTCTGCTTAGCCGCAAGGTGTTTCTCGCCGCCAGACAGAAGCGGTAAGTTGCACGCTCAAAATCATTTCCTGAATGTAATATCGGTACTTTTTCGTCTGCTTGAATGCTCAGTTTTACCATCCAGTTATGAAATGAAATCTAATCTTACTCCCCTTACTATCCACTCGCCGTAAGCTTTCAAGTATTTGCCTTTTCCATAAAATTTACTACCACAATCCTTTGCTGAAGGCCATCTGTGTAAAGGCACCATCTTTCATCTCGCCTCGCATAGACCACAATCAAAAAGTACTTGTTCCACACCGCCGCACAGCGACCTGCTCTAATTCCTTCCTCCCTAAAACACGTCGTGACTGGAATAATCTTTCTCCCGCTACCACTTGTGTTAACGACACTGCGCGTTTTAAAAGCGTATTACTCACACTGTTAGAATCAGACCAATTGTGATATGTTGTTTACCCATATACAGACTGTATTTCAGGTTTTCTTTTTCGAATACTTTTATTTTTTTTACTTCTGTACTTTTGTTCTCGATGTTCTCGTCCTTTGTCTTTAGCGTTTTTAAATATTTTTCTTATGTATAGCCCTCGTTTTGATGGATGTAAGTTTGTTTTTTTTTTTTTTTACTGCCGTACCCCCTCTGTAATGCGAAAGATTTGAGGGTAAAATAAATGAAATTAAATGAAATGAACTGCCGGTCAATGGGCTCCATTGAAGTTTAGTGTTTAACGTTTAAATGTTTAATATTATGTCTCTTTTTTTCTGTTTTCTGTTCAGTCGATAAGATTTTTCAGTCGTAGTCAGGGCAGCTCAAAGCGCCAAAAGCACCAAGGTCACCACATTCAATCCCCAAAACAGAAATTGGCTCCAATTTCTCGTTTTCTACGAAACTCGACCTGCGAAACCGCATGTGTACAGAGTATAATACTTCTAGGGATCCTTCATTCAGCAGGAGGAACTTAAAACGTCTATGCGCTTAAATATGCGCAGACAGATGCAAAAAAGAAACCGCACATCTAGAAAAAGTCGTGCGTTGTGGGGCGTTTTTCATCAAGACGCCTTCAGAGTGAAGGAGCTTATTCCGAAAGCTTTGAAATGAAAGCACAGTGAGCGATACGGGAAGGCGCACACTTTAAAGCAGCTGCGTCATTTCGGGATGTTTGCTGAAGCCCGGATTTACTTTCTCGGAACTCTTCTTTGTGAAAGCTGGCAACCGTGCCTGCCAGATTGACTGTCCTGTTTACCATGGTGCGAAAAAGGAAATTAAAATAATCCGAGCAGTTTCGTCTGTGTCGTATCTTGGCGATGTCTTCTCTCAGTGTCTGTGGGAGCGCAATATTGAAAAATCATAGTAACTTTGTCTTTATTATGTGATCAGAAATCGCATTTCGTCGAGTTGGTTAGCTTCTTTCCCTGTTGAGGTTCCCCCCTACACGCAGGCAGTCTGGTTCCGGCAAGCTGCTGCCGTTATAAATGATTCATCGAAAAGTTAAACAGGATCTATTCCCCATAGCGAAAGCTTGGCCCAAGCATGGCAAGTTATTGAGGTTGCTATTTCTTTTAGGAACGGATATGATAACGAATATGACACCTTGGAAATGTCTCCGCGCATCACATGAATTGGAGTAAATTAAACAAGCGAATTCAGGTAGTATAGTATTCTGCTATCATTTTATGGGCAGAGAAACAGAGAGTGCTCCAGGCAATTATTTGCATCGCTGTTCGTGCACACTGACATGTGCGGGCTCCACAAAGTTTCGAAGCTTTGGCGTTGTGGCCTAGAGTCAGCGCGTTTACGAAGGCTGAAAAAAAAAAATCTACCACAGAAGATTATAGTCAAATTTACGAAGTGAGCACAGGATGAATAATCGTGTCAACTAGAATTCAGAGTAAAGCGAGGTAAGTATTTTTTCATGTGCAAGCAAGGCTCCTCGTTTTTTTTTTCGGGTGAATCAAGACATCACTGTACGCCTGCTTCTAGATTATTCCAACAATGTATATAGTGTGCTCCCGCCAAAAGCGTGTAAGACCGAAGTTACAACATCTATCAAAACGTCCGCGCACTTGATGTGGATACTGGCGCACTGACTGACGGAAATGATGTTAATATCCTTCAGTTTGATACCCTTAGGAGTAAGAAGTCAAAAGTGCCCTGGTTGAAATACTTTTCAGTCTAATAAAGGACAGTTAAAGACATACAAGCAAACGTTTGTGCTGAAAGTTGAGCAACATTGCGTACAAATGATCCACAATAAGGTCATCCAGCTTATTCCAAGGCCTAGTGACTTTTGTTTTCTAAAAGGAAGTAGCTACAGTACGATTAGACGCTTACAGTACGACAGTACGACGGCACCCTTACAGTATTTTAGAGCATTTTCCGATAGTGCGCCAAGTACGTTTTCCAGGCTGTTAGACGACTCTCAGGAACAGCATCTATGTGATTACGGTTTACTGTGTCCAGTTTTCAGTCGAGACGCTGTGCACATCTGAGGAGTAATTATTGCCTTCAATCGTCTTCATAGATTCATGGGCATATTTATTTACTCAGAGCTTACAATTGTGATTGTTGTGAATAAAAGACCGAGAAATGAGGTTTCTCATGGAACGATAATTTCCTAAGCAATTAATTTGCGGCATTTAGCGGCAACTGATTGTTTGGAAGCGCTAAAGTGAACTCTGTTGCTGCCCATGGAGAGCCGTTTTGCGCTCACAGCATAGCTACCTTTCTGAGGTAGCTCGATATCTATCTCCGTATCTGACCATTCCAATAAGCGAGACACGTGGGCTTTTTTCCAACCCTTAGAACACCATCTCCGTCGAGATCACCCTTATCATCAAAGCCATAGAGACCTTCACACAAGTTAGACAGAACTACTCCATTTTTGCAGGCTCTCGGCCCAAATCGCGCCATCCTCACCTCGACCTCCGTGATTATCTCAGCGATGCCCTTTTAACGGTACGCACCTCCATGAACACTTTCTGGCGGATGCCTAATCAATCAGGAACTGCTGGTAATAATCTAGTTCACCAGGCGTCCTGCGATCTCCACAACCGTGCTCCGGCAATCCGCTGGGTAAGCCCACCGATGAGTGACGAAGCGAATATATAAAAATGACTTGAGGCGCTACTACTGGCAGGTGAACTTCGGGCTGATCGCACCTGTATTCCGGTGCCGCATTCCTTCCTCTCTGCTATCGAATCCCACGTCCTACTTGAAGTGCGCACAAATGTCTTCACCATTCGGCAGTGTCTCTACCTCTACCCAGTCGAACCAGATCTGTCTTCTCCCAACTGTACCTTCTTTCATGCTAACCGGGAACACTAGCCTTTTCCTTTCATTCGTCGCCATGTATTGCTACCACCTCTTTTGCCCTGACAGTCCCCCTACCTCCGGGCGTGCCTGGCTGGAGTCCTCCGCACCGGAGAATCAACTGGCCCTGGTCGGATCAGCCGCCGCCATCTTAAGCGCGCCATTTTGAAGATAAATCAAGTTTTTTACCGCTACTACTATACTGGAAAGCTAACAGCCACACACACCGTATTCACGAAAGTGACGAGACCTACACAGGCCGCCAAGGCCGACAGCTAGTGGCATAACCGTCGCAGCCAAGGTCAATTGTCGCTGCTATGAGATGACAGTAGCGAAAAAAAAAATGAACAAACGGTTAGGATACCTGATAATGCGAAATTTGAGCGCAGCTCTTCACACGTCACATGCCACCGTTGGCCACCTTCTGTTTGTCTATTCCTCCGCTCTCGCCCTGGCAGGTGGCGTTTCGCTTGGACGCGCCACTTGGCACGGTTGTGAGGTGGCGTGTTGCGCTGACTACGCCGACGCAGCCGCCGCCGACGACGACGAGGACGACAACTACGACGCGGAGCTCACTAACGGGGGCTCGCTATGCACCCTGGCCATTCCCCCGCCGTGGGTATGTGCCATTAAGCCTGAGGACATCATCATCATCATCAATAACGGGGGCTTAAGAGGTGCGCTCTAAAACATTTTGTTATGAAGGAAAGCGTTTTTAATTATCTCCAAGGAACTGTACGTGAAAAAATTGTTCTTAAAAAGCTGCAACTAGTACTGTATGTTTAGGTTGTGCGCCACAGATATAGGCAGGAATAATGTATTTCATTATAACTGTCAACTGAGTTCACAATAGAACTTTAGTTCCACCGCCGTCAGCTGCAGTCGCTCACAATAGGTTCCAGACCAGATTCGAGCTTTGTCTTCGCGGCCCATTTCAATTCGCCGTACCTGCGCTGGTTCGAATCCTGCTAAGGGGGCGTATTAAAATTAACCTTTTAATCTCTTCGATACCGTTCAGAGGGAATATTTCGATGGTGTTCCACCTCAAGTTAACCTCAAGTTCGGCATCAGGTTCGCCGCAGTTTCCGCATGATGATCGCTTTAATTTGCTGTGTACGGGACCTAAAAGCGGTGCATTCGTAAAATAGGTATGCCTTGAAGAATATAGTGCACAAAGGCCAGAAACACGCAGCAGCTGGGCGTATTGAGATCTAGCAATCAAATGCAGCCTTAAATCACAGGAGTATCCGGGAGCTCACTAATGGGCTCGGTTCTGGAAAGCAAGTTGCGTCGCAGCCGCACAATAATTCAACTGGTGTTGAGGTGCCACAAATTAAAGAAGGCTTGGAGAACGAGTGCGGGAAAGCCGCTTCCAGCCTGAGGGTCCTGGCGCAACTAAAAACCTGGGGTCTGGGGCAGTGCGGTGGCATCTCAGATGTTTTCGCGACGCTGAAGACTTAGGAATTTTTTTTTTATTTGGTACAATGCGTTAACTGGGGTGTAGCGTTGATGATGCAGCTGTCGTCATCACAGAAGTTTACACTCCTGAAAGTTATTATAACCGCACAAATAATCAGATTTCTATATGCATTTGCATGGTAGGCGTGCATTATTACCGCAATGGTTAAACAGTAAAAAGCAAAGGGAATAGCACTACTTCTCTTCTCTGTGCGCTGGTACAAGTGAGCAGAGCAGTAAGGGACACCATTTGTACTAACCAGATTGTCATTATCTCTGAACGTTAACAAGGAACGAACCTGACAATTTGCGGATTCAGCAAACTAATTTTCCAGTCAGCAAACACCACTGCTTTTCTTTGGCGGATAAGCATACCGTGTTCATACGCCTGGACCGAGAGCAGTGGCACAGAATTGCAAACGCGTGCACATATCGCTCATGCTAGCGCAGCGAGACAGACCGTTCTTGTGACATACCCATGCTATTACGCATCGTTAATTGGGCCTCGGACAAACTCACTAGCATCCTCTCTTTGGGCATGGCATTTCAGTGAGAGTTTCATTTCCGAGTTCTTTTTCTTTTTTCGCTATATCTTTCGAAATGAGCAGTACCTTCTTAACAAGATTCCAGGACGGGCGGGGGAGGGGCTGGTGGCGCTGATGAGAATTACTGCTGCATGCCCAATGGTCATAGCTTTTGCGCACCAGACCTTCGCGCATCTGCCTTGAAGCGTAGCAGCACACAGTCGGTAATCCAGCCAGAATACGCGACGTCAGCAGTTCTCTCCACCATGCTAGCTGCAGGGCGCAGCCAACAGCAGTCGTTAACAGAGGCTGCTTTTTTTTTTTGTTGCTGTGCAGTGAAGAAAAACGTGAAAAATTTGTGCTCGTTAACTTTGGCTTAAGCGCAGGAAAATAACGCATTTAGGCAGAGATGACGTCGTAACCGTCCGTGGCTCATCGGGCGCCCTTCGTAACGGCGGGTCTTATCATGCTCGCGGCCGACGCAACATATACCGTTATGTGCCTGAAATGCAAAGAAAAGCAAAAATTTAATGAAGCAGAAAAGAAAAAAGTTTCGTGAAGGCAGTGCAGAAGGGTGACACTAAATTTGCATATAGCACTTCTGGGAATGATGAGCCAACGCAGCTCTGCGCACAGACGAGGAGATGGCGAGGAAGGGAACTTTGCGAACACACTGCAGAAAACCGCCGTGCACTCTCCCTCGAGCTCGGAGATGCTGAAACCTCCGTGGAAAATATTCGCGCCGTCAGAGCATTAAAACGGCCCATAAATGCCAGTGCACGATGTCATCGAATCCGTCTACGCTGGAAAAAGTTGCGCGCACTGCAAAATAAGAAAAAAAAAATTGGAAGTGAGATATCTGCCATTTAAACGTGCCGCCGATCCGAGCCGTTTAACATTTACCCACGTGTCATCGCTGCCCGCCGAAGGGCGGCGCGCTGGCGTTGCGCGATACGCGGCCACATTACGGCTTGAATGGTCGACCGAAATAAACGCCCCATATGTTCCGGCCACTGGACCGCGCATGGCTGAGCAACGCGATATTCTGAACAACGTGACATTGTTAAAGCGAAATAAGTATAACGCGTCGTCTCGCTGTGTCCAGGGTCATGTGTAACCGTTTTGGCGAGTGTCGTAACATCGCTATCCACGGCAGAAATTCGATCTGTTTTTTCTTTTTTCTTCTTTTCCCCTAGACTGGCATTGCGTCGATTGCAACGATGCTCAGTATACAGGATCTTCGAAATTAGCAATTAAGGACATACAAAACGTTCAAGCGTAGCAAGGGGAGGCAGAAAGTTAGGTGGGTGGATGAGATTAAGAAATTTGTGGGTGTACGGTGGCCGCAACTGGCGAAGTACAGAGTTAATTGGAGAGACATTGGAGAGGCCTTTGCCCTGCAGTGGGCGTAGTCAGGCTGATGGTGATGATGAAAACGTTAATTATGAGCAGTACACTAAATGTGTTTTTTTTATTAAGACTGACCGGTCAGGAAAACATATAAACTGAGAGAATAATTCCAAATATGCTAATTAACAGTTATCAATTAACAATTTTTTTTGTTACTGCAGTTACAATGCATCATTTGTAGCCGCAACATAGACGTTGTCTTATTAGTATAATATTCCAATTGGTAGAGTACCCTGAACCACTGCGGCGGGTAAAACCATGGTTTTCTTGTTAATTCTGTGTACTTCCATTTCAGTGCATAATTTGTCGACGGCACTGCACTGTTGTAAAGATGCTGTGCCGCCACACAAATGCTGTGCGTGCTGTGCCACACGCTCACAAATGAAAATGCTTAAGTGGGCTGCTTTTAACGATGTATATTTACCTGGCAGTAAAGTATTAATAATAATATTATTACCGTCATTATTATTCACAGCACCTTATTTTTTAAAACAGCCGAGGAGGAACAGTTCGCGGTGTCTGGGACTTCTTGCAACCTGCTCAACAGAAACAAATTAAATGTGAAGGCACACAGCAAGAAGGGAAAGTGCTCCACCGATCGACATGAGATATCAGCTACGAGTTACCAGGGCTATTTTGCCCACGCGACAGCCAAGGTGCGTGATGCGTACTGACGCACACAGACACGTCATCTAAAAATGCTGGGTTTCAGCAGCAGTAAAAACTATGGTGATGGCTGCAGATGCACCCATCAAGCCGGTCCCTCTTTCATTGAGCCCTGAGCTAGAAAGTTAAGGGTGTGCTCAGAGATATATAGGATGACACCAATTAATTTTTTAAGGCTCACTTAAAGAGGCTGCCCGGCTTAAAAATAATTGCCTCCGCAGTAGCATATGAGTGCCTTTGGGCATGATAGAACATCCACCGCCTAATTCTTTATACCGGGCCTTACTTAGCTTTTCTTTCGGTTTCTTGCGGAGTCGATTTCTTTCTGGTTTTGGACTTTCTTCCCAGTTACATTATTCACATTCGTTTGCGAGATGAGTGTCTGTAGCAATATATACTCCTGTTGCCTCTCTCCTGCTTTCATTCCTAATTGTACGAAGATGGCACGGGATGGAAAGTGATTGAAAGTCGAAACTTATAAATGAAGGTCACGAGTATTTATTTTATAAACGAACGCTGCAAAGGATTACCAGGAATAAAATCGTAATTGAAGTTTATGAAGCTCGTGGTGACGAGGGGACCACGTTTCGGTTGTGTAGAGAACTTTATTCGTCGGTTTTTTTCGATGGAAGAAGGGGAGGAGGCCAAGAGGGAGATTTCTTTCTTTGTACAAGAACTATATGACGATTATTATGCAAAATGAACCTCAAGACACTCATTACGATAACTGATTCTGCCCAAATAAAACCCCCAATAATTCGCAAAATTTCTCGTGACTTATGTGCGCCTAACATACAAAATAGAAAAAAGAAGCGACAGCTCATGAAAACCGATCTTTAAGTGTGGAAACTGAGGTGGATGCTACTCTCTACTAAAACTCTAAATTTAGTGTCTTGCGGGTGTGATATTAAATAAAGTTTCAATGCATCGCCTTTGCCAGTGTACAATCACCATCTTGCAATCTCAAAATCACCGTATTACAATCGCCACTAACATTGCTGCACGTAAAAACGGGCGCATCCACTTGACCAAAATATACTCTGCAAAATTCTTCTGCAGCGCAACCGGTACTTTTATATTGACAGCGCTCCGAACAAAATCGTTTATGGAATCCTGTACTGTATATATTAAGTTTGGCGAGGAGCCGTAAAGAACTGGGTGCTCTAAATTCACTTGTCGACCCCTTAAAGGAAAAACCAGGGAGGGGGTAAGGGATGTACATGTCAATATTCATTTTTGTCGAGAAAATTTTATTGAGAGTGTATCATATCGAAGAGGGTTATTGTGCCCAGTGGAGACCTCCGCTCTGTTCTGGAAAAATTCACACATACCTGTTGAAGGCAAGATTGCCACTAGCATGTCTAACTCCTTTTTAGTGCCATCGAACACTTGCTTCAGGAGCCAATAAAAATAAATCCACCAACCTATAACCGATTAATAAGGCACAGACTTTGGGAATAAAGACGCAACCGCATGTCTTCAGGACGGCTGCTCGTAGCAAGGCTTTTCTGGCACTTCTATTCAATGGCATGCAAGCGAGCGAAACAATGTCACCTAGTTTCGGATCTACCACGGTTCTGAAAGAGAGAAAAAAAAAATAGTTGGAAATGTCAACACGTCATCTTTTGACCACGTCGTGTCTCGACCGTGACCTTTTCCACGTCATCTTTATAGACGTGGGACATAGACTAGCTCACTTTAGCATTGACACCACTTAGAAAACTTTATCAGATACGCGCGCACACATATGAAGGACGAACAAAGAAGAATAAGAGGAACAACTTTGCTGGCTGAATATTTTATGCGCCTCAACAAAGGGAGAGTTCATGCTTGACAGCATTATTGCTTCTCAGCCAAGACAAGCCGTAGGAAGCAAGATTTGGTTTGCGACATTTTATAATGGCACACAGTGGACATCAACATGTGAAGCTGTCATCTCTGATCGGTAGCGCACGGAGAAAGGGCGAAAAATAGTTTTTTATAAAAGACAAAAATGACGGCGCCTGCCCGCTTTATTTTAAATGCAAGGCGACGTTTACATAGACAAGACTGCACCTGCCAGTGAACTTCTTGCAAACCCTGCTATAGCATCAATATCCAAAATAAACGACGACGTGCGCTAAGTTGCTCGTAGCGCCAAAAACTTCCCGTCGAGTTTTTCCCAGGCCTTCTATTTGGCTGCTTCCCCATACAACCCAGGGCGATAAACGTTGATGGAACGACAGCTGACGGCTATTGAGACAGTGCCGACATTGTGGCACGCCCAGATTTACAGAGGTCTTGATACGAGGAGTCTGCGAACGGGCTTTTATGGTCGGAGAACCGTTGCGCAACATATAAACCATCCAGACATCGCGTTTTCTCCTCAAGCCCCCCCCCCCCGCTGCTTATCTCCGCTTTTATCTTCCCGTTTATATTAATGAAACAAGAGTGCCGCCACTATAAATGAGCCAAAATTCCTGAACGACAACTAGGCATTCAACGCGGTTACCGTCACAGTGGAGTTTTCTCAAGCGTCGAATCCGTCCCTTAACAGAAAAAAAAAAGTAATTTTGTATTATTTTCGTCTGGTTGACGGCTGCCCTTTATTAGAGGCCTGTTTCTAGGGTAGGGGAAGAAATTGCAATAGCGTAACATGGTTAACCCTTACAAAAGCAGCACGGCGACAGGACATAGTTTGAAAATGATGTGACCCGCGGGCTAGGCGTGGCTGGTGGTTAGCAGACTACGTACTACAGCGCGGGTGCATTCTCATTTTGATTTTTCTTGGTGTGTCCAGGAATGAAGAGTGTGGCACTATACGCGGATGTCTCCGAGGGTTAATAAACGAATGTGCGCATCAATGAGCCAATGATATAAAGTGAACGGGGATGAGGAGGTGTCTGTATTGAAGATTGGTGCTTCATTTTTTCCGTTAAAGTACCGCACTCTGTACTTATATTAAACGCTGATGCTGACAGAAGCAGGGATCATTTTTTATATACGCAGCTTACGAGAACAGTGACGTCGGCGCACCTTCAAATGAGTGTCTCTCGGGCACGATGGAGAACAGGCAAAATAAATGTAGTCGTGATTTTCTCAATTAAAAAACCAGCACGTGTTATATACTTTCCTCAGCTGTTGATCTTTTTCTTGCTGTTACAATCGCGGTCTTTAACACAGTCCTGGTGTGAGGCTAGTTCAGTTTATCGACATTGCTAAACGACATGCAACCTTAAGATTATCACTTTTTACTTACTGATGCCTGATCAAGAAAGTAGGGGCTCAGAGAACGCCAGCAGCCCTGCCCACGATAATACACCAGTAATTGACAGCGTTACAACACGCGATCATCTCCACTGCATCACGATCAGGAATGTGCGAAACAAGCAGGCATTTGAGCAGCACGGTTGCCTCTACTATGGACGGCATCGGGCTAATGATATTGTATTTACCTGTGCAGATCAGTGGTGTGCCGTCACAAGCGCGTGCTAAGTGCCCTATAGAGGACATGTTTATGATGACTCAGCGAATCATGCGTTCAGTAGCTGCAGCGATAAATTCCCGGCAATGTTTCCCGTCCGATGTTTTTCGTTACCCTTATTTTCCATTAGGTTAATGTCACTTGCTGCAATTTTATCTAATAGTATTGCGACTGCATTGTACATCATCTCTTTGACATAATCTGACAAAAAAAAAAAAAAACTGGAGCTCAGACATTAGAACTTTTTCTTCTTTCCATCATCCTACCGACATTCTGTTTGGTATGCTTCGTGCGTTTTCATTCTTAGCCTAACAAACTTAATTGTACCCTAACTACAACTGCGCTAGCAGTATATTAACTTTTTGACATTGAAAGACATTTGCGAATGAGTTACGAATGTATAAAAAACTCAGTGATAGATATAAAGAGTGAATCGTTCAGCCTTTCGCCTGATAAAATATATTTGATCAGAAAGATTTCTATTTACGTCGGTTCCCTTTCAAACGCTTTTCCAGTGCAATAAGCTTACTTTATTTCATTTATTTAAGGTACCTCAAGGGCCTTTGGTTGAGGGCTTTTCATGAAGAGTAGACCAACAACCTGGTGTTAATAAAACATCGCCTCGATGGCTTTCTTGAAATGGTCCGGATTTGTTTGAAGGATGGCACTTGTGGTAAGACTATTCCAGTTATGCGCTGTTTGGATGAAGAAGGGGTGAAGATTGGTCATGGTGCGAGTAGGAGGTGGGTAAACGGCTTTTTGGTTTCTTGTGCGGGCTGAAGAACGATGAGCAGCCTGAATAAGACGGTTATAAGGTAAGTTATGATACATTTAAAGATACAAACATAGCCTTGCAAATACGGCGTTGCTGGAGGTGAGGTTGGCATGCAATATTTTTGAGGGAAGTAACGATGATGGAATATGAGTAGTTCGAGTTGATGAAACCAACGGCCCGTTTTTAAGCAAGTTCAATAGACTCGGTTAGGTTAAGCTGAGCGGGGTCCGAGATGACAGATGCGTACTCTAACTTGAGCCGAATTAATGTTTCATAGGTTAGTAATTTAACTGCTGGTAATGCTAGACGTAAATTACGACGAAGGTACATAAGAGTTTTGTCAACATCGTTAATTATATGCGTTATGTCGGTAGACCGCTTAAGGGTACCGAGATGTCAACCCCAAGATACTTAATGAAATTGTGCGATAAGACACTGGAACCACGAAGAAGATAACTTGGAGCAGGGTAATTTGATCGTCTGTCGAAGGAAACATGCGCAGTTTTGTTGGCGTTTAAAACCATGAGCCATCTATGACACTGCTTCTCCAAACTTTGTAGATCACATTGAAGAACATTATTATCTCCAGCGCTATTAATAGAACGGCAAATCACACAATCGTTCCCGAATAAGCGGATATTTGAAGAAATATCATTAGGTAAGTCGTTGATATAAATTAAGAAAATGAGAGGGCCAAGAACTGTGCCTTGCGGACACCAGAGAGTATGTTAGAGAGTGAAGATTATTTGTTGTTGTTTGCAAAGAAACTGATGACGATTAGTGAGGAAATCCCGTATCCAGTTGAAGACGAGCGGGTTAAGATTTAGTTGTGAAAGTTAAGTAGTAGGCGTTTGTGAGGAGCTTTGTTAAAAGCCTTCTCGAAGTCAATAAAGAGAGCGTCAACAGGTATGTTAAGGTCGACATTAGTACTCAAGCGGTGAAGAAATAGCGCAAGTTGGCTATCACATGAAAGTCCTTTCTGATTTGAGTTGACAGAATTGATGGTTTGGTTTGGTCTCCAAACCAGTTTGGTTTGGTTACCAAATAAACAAAACCAGAATTGAAGTTAGAAGTTTTTCTCAGATGATTGAACGGAAAGGGCTCCTGTCATCAAGTGACATTTAACAGATACTTTTCCTTGTGCCTTTCAAAAATTCAGGAGAGACCTTTAAGACCGCTTACGTGTACGAAATGCGAAAGCATTCCTATCCCTAGGCGCATTGAGCGCCCTCACCCTCCGCAAAAACACACACGTGCGTACAACACCACTCGGAACGCTGTAGAATTAACGGTTGGATCCCAACTATTATTTGATAATCGGTTTTTGAGAAAAACAAATGGCGTAGCAACTGTCTCGCATCTCGGTGGACACCTGACCCGGGCTGTAAGATAAGAGGTAGTCTGGGATGGCATACAATTGAAGGTGCATATGTAGTTGGTTCGAATCCATATTGAATGCTACCCTCTGTCATTTAGTGTTACCTATAAGCTATACGGAATGAGGAATCGGATGACAACACCCGGAACGCTGTACGACAAACGGTTGCATCAGAATTTTGGTACAAATGTTGTCGGTAAATCTGGTGCCCCAATGAGATCTGCCACGCGGGACATACAAAGACGAACGACATGTATAAGATTTTCTGAAATGTCGGTGCTCAACCTTTTGTGTGCGTCATACGGCCGCTTGATGATTTCGAACTATATTTCTTGCCATCGCCGGAATTTTCTGCGCCATCTGCGAGCACACGAACTAATGCACGTCGCGAGATTTTCTCATTATGGGGCTGGTAATGCTACCGTTTTAAAAGTATTCTCCTCATTGAATGTTTGATTCATTGATTCATTCATTTTTTAGTCCACTGACTAATTCAACCTACTTTGTTGCAAGCCAGACTGGCAGACTATCATCAACTCTTGTGTTCGGGTTCCAGTGCAAAAAACTATGTCAGGCATAGCAGAATGGAGCAAAAATGAGTTCCTGTAGAAACGTGGCGACCGATAATAAGAAGGAAACTAATGATCAAAGGCGAAGAGGAGAAGGTAGTCTGAGGACTAACTTTTTTTCTATCCCATGATGTGCAACTATGCTTAGCTGACAGCAGTTCTCCCATCGACTGGATCGTGCCGCGGTTATTGCGGTGATAATCCCTGACGCTAAGCCTTACACGTGTCGCAAGCCTCTTCCAAGAAATGACAAGGCATCGGGGTATCGATCAAAACTTCCGTGTCATTCTCCTCGAACCATGGGTCTCTGAGGAGCAAGCTGCGGCGTATGTACATTGCTCTCGGCAGCTGCTGCGAACGCAAAAGCCAAGACGGGAGTTTGCTCAGACGTTTTGTCTTTTTATTCTCTCCCCCAGTTTGGGTAAGGCATTTGTTTTTCTTTCTACGAGTCTCTACGAAGTTTTCAAGCGTTCTTGGAAACAAGGCTTTTCTTTTGTATGGAAGAGGTGGTTTTAGGTGATCTTTACGTAAGTTAAGCATGGTGTCGTGTTTCCAGCGAAAACGTGGCGTGTGAAGAGAGCAAAATTAATACGGAGACCTGCAAAAAAAAAAGAGTAGGCGCAATGAGGTTACGGTTTTCAAGCCTAGCAAAGTTGCCCTAAGTAAACGCCATTCTATGTAATAGCTAGGGTAGGATCCATAATTTCAAAACCGTAATCTTTATTTTTTCTTTTTAACTTAGCAGTTTATGGTACCTGGAATCTGTTTCTGTAGAGACGCGCTTTTTTTTTCAAAGCGTTTCTTTAAAATGCGATATATTCCCACGGACCTGGCTCGAGCTACCTGCGCGCTAAGCCCTGACGAGGACGAAGTGGTCGCGTTCGCGTGAGGCGCGCTCGAGCTGGCTCTGTTCTGGGCGATTAAAACCCTCGGCCGTTCTGCGGTCCCCCTCTACGTCTACGACTGTTCTCCGTCTGGCCTGTGACATCTGGTGGAGGTGCTGGGTATTCTCGGCTGATGCTCCATCCTTCCTCGGAGAGCCGAAGCACAAGCACGGTGCCTCTTGTGCGAACCCCCGTCCATCGTGTCAGCCGCAGGCTCCGCGGCTTGTCTCCAGAATTCGGACTCCGGCCTCAAGAGAGCGCACCCATGGCTACGACCACGGCAGCAAGGTCAGACAGCGCCCCCTTCATACCTGCTTCTTTTGTGAGCCTGCAAAATCCCCGGATCCCGAAGCCCTTTCACGGCGGATACTCAGAGGACGCCCAAGACTGGCTTGATCAGTTCGAGCGCGTTGCGCGTTTCAACGGCTGGGACGACAGTGCTAAGATCCGGAACGTCTACTTCAGCTTAGAAGACGCCGCTCGGATCTGGTACGAAAACCGCGAGACGAGTCTAACGACGTGGCAGGACTTTCGTCGCCAGCTGTTGGAGACTTACACCAGCAGCGATCGCCGTGAACGGGCCGAGCGTGAATTGACCGCTCGCATTCAGCTACCAAATGAGAACGTAGCGATGTACGTGGAGGAAGTGACGCGCCTCTGCAACCGAGCGGACCCGACCATGACGGAAGAGAAAAAGCTCAGACACCTGATGAGAGGCGTGAAAGAGCAATTGTTCTGCGGTCTTGTGCGAAGCCCGCCCAGAACAGTCGCCGAGTTCCTCTCCGAGGCTGTGCTCATGGAGAGGGCGCTCCAGCAACGGTACAATTTCTACGACCGGCAGCTAAACCCTATCTCGGCTCTACACCCCCTGGATGCTGCTTCGGGGGCCAATACAAGCTCCCTTCGGGACATCGTGCGTTCTGTGGTCCGTGAGGAGCTGCAGAAACTTCAGGGGATTTTTCCTGTGGACTCTCTGACTAGCGCCATTCGGGAGGAAGTTCAGCAGGCGCTCAGACCACCCGTCGCTCCAGTAGAGCCGCCACCACAGCCAGCTGCTTGGCCGCCAGCGACGTATGCGGACGTGCTGCGCCGTCCTGCGCCGGTTCCCTGCGCGCCACCGTATGCCCCTTCGGTAGTCGCAGTACACGCCGAGCAGCCGGTTCCCTACTGGCAAGCTCGAGGACAGGCGCCGAGAAAGACCGATATTTGGCGTGCGCCAGACCGACGTCCCCTGTGTTACCATTGTGGCGAGGCCGGTCACATCTTCCGGCGGTGTCCATATCGGCCTCTGGGATTCCGAGGCTTGTCTGCAGGTAGTCCCCGTCCGCGGCATGCCGAACAGCCTCAGGAGTTTGACGAATACGTCACCCGCCGGCGTGGTTCACCACCTCCTCCGCGCCGAACGTCCCGATCGCCTTCACCTCGCCATTCGTCGCCTCATCAGTCCGGTTATGGACCTGGTGCACAGCGTGGGTCCTCGAGCCCGCACCGGGAAAACTAGAACAGGCGACCTTTGGAGGCGAGGCCGCCGAACGCCGTATTGCCGAAAAGCTTCCACCGACGCGCCGACTGACCCTTCCCGAATTGACGACTACGATACCGATGACGACGACGACGACAACGACGAAGACGGCGCCGACGACTGGGTCTGGTAAGACCAAGGTCTCCCTTGACATACCCGTGCTGATTGACTCTAAGGAGGTTAGCGCACTAGTGGATACGGGTGCGGACTACTCGATAATGAGCGGTAGGATGGCTAAGATGCTGAAGAAAGTTATGATGCCGTGGGCAGGGTCACAGATACGTAGGCTGGTTGCCACGTGGTTACGCCGCTCGGAATGTGTACGGCCAGAATTACGGTGCGCGGATGCACGTTCGTGGCAACGTTCCTCATTCTGCCTGAATGCTCACGAGACGTCATTCTCGGTCTCGACTTTCTTCGAGAAAATGGTGCGACTATAGACCTTCGAAATCGATTGGTTACATTTTCAACTGAACTCGCCGCCACCAAACCCGCCCCCGAGAATTGCAGAGCCGCACTGCGTATATCCGACGATGCCTTAACGGTGCCTCCACGGGCGAGTATTCTGGCTAGGGTCACTTGCGACGCGCCACATTGCGGACAACGTGTTGTTGAGCCAAATGTCTCTCTTTTGCTCACCATGGGTGTTTGCGTAGCAAGAGGGCTCGCCTTTCTATCTGACGGTCGCACTGAAGTCCTCGTGACCAATTTCAGTAATGAACACCGCCATTTATTTGGTGGCACAGCCATCGCCCACGTCGACCCTGTCCAAGAGGTGGCTGAGTGTTTCGCATGCCTAGAAGACACGCCTGGTGAAGTTGACGAAGAGGCAGTACGCGCCGTTCACATAAACGAGGGCCTCCCGCCCGCAGAAAGGCAGCAATTGCAGGAATTGTTGCTGCAGTTTAAGGACTGCTTTACCTCGTCGTCTAAGGTACGTCAGACGCCCATCACTAAGCATCGGATAGTAACGCACGATGGCGCGCGCCCAATACATCAACAGCCTTATCGCGTATCTCCCCGAGAGCGAGAGGCCATCCAAACGCAAGTGAAGGAGATGCTCAATGACGGCATAATCCAGCCATCGAATAGTCCCTGGTCGTCTCCTGTCGTTCTCGTAAAAAAGAAGGATGGCACGCTGCGCTTCTGTGTGGATTACAGAAAACTTAACAGCGTAACAAAAAAAGATGTCTATCCGCTACCTCGTATAGATGATTCCCTCGACAGACTGCGCCAAGCAAAATACTTTTCTTCGGTAGATCTGCGCAGCGGATATTGGCAAATAGAAGTTGATGAGAGAGACCGGGAGAAAACCGCCTTTGTCACCCCGGACGGCCTCTATGAATTTCGTGTGCTCCCCTTCGGACTCTGCTGTGCTCCAGCAACGTTCCAGCGAATGATGGATACCGTGCTCACCGGCCTTAAATGGCAAACATGTCTAGTATACCTGGATAATGTAATCATTTTTTCAACAACGTTTTCGGAACATTTGCAGCGGCTCAGAGTGGTGTTAGAAGCCGTCCGATCAGCTCATCTTTCTCTAAAGCCGCAAAAATGCCATTTTGGATTTACTGAATTGAAGTTTCTCGGGCATGTCGTCAGCTCCGAGGGCATCCGGCCAGACCCTGACAAAATTTCTGCCGTCGCGGACTTCCCGGTTCCCACTGATAAAAAAGCCGTCCGACGATTCCTAGGCCTTTGTTCGTACTACCGACGTTTCATAAAAAACTTTGCTAAGCTGGCCAGTCCTCTGACGCGCTTGACACGAGATGAGGAGCCATTTTTGTGGGGTGCCGAGCAGCAAACTGCTTTTGACGATCTACGACGTCGGCTACAATCACCACCAGTACTAGCCCATTTTGACGATGATGCCGCCACTGAAATTCACACGGACGCCAGCAACGTCGGTCTTGGAGCGGTTCTCGTCCAGCGTCCGAACGGTGTCGAAAAAGTGATCGCTTATGTTAGCCGTGCACTTTCCCGTGCAGAGTGTAACTACTCTACAACTGAGAAGGAATGTTTGGCCGTAGTATGGGCCATCACAAAGTTCCGCCCCTATCTGTATGGCAGGCAGTTCCAGGTTATTACTGACCACCACTCATTGTGCTGGTTGACAAACTTGAAGGACCCATGTGGCCGCCTAGCACGTTGGGCATTACGCTTACAGGAATTTGACTTCACCATCATCTACAAGTCTGGTCGCAAGCACACCGACGCTGACAGCTTGTCGCGTTCACCCGTGCAACCTTCCGAAGGTAACGCAGAAGACGATGCATTCCTTGGTGCAGTCACGTCGTCCGACATCATCGCACAACAACGTGCGGACGACGAGTTGAAGCTGCTCATAGGACATCTAGAAGGTCACCATCCCTCGATACCTTCCCACCTGGCTCGCAGGCTGCCATCCCTATGTCTTCGAGGCGGAGTGCTGTATAAGAAAAACTCCGCCTCCAGTGGTAAGAGTTACCTTCTGGTTATACCAGCCGCCCTCCGTCACGAGATCCTCCTCGCCTGCCACGACGAGCCGACCTCTGGGCACCTTGGATTCACGCGAACACTTGCCAGAGTGCGGCAGAACTACTATTGGCCCAACCTTGCCTCAGGTGTGAAGCGATACATTCGGACCTGCCGTGAGTGCCAGCGTAGGAAGACGCCGCCTCTGAAACCGCCTGGCATGTTGCAGCCTATCATGCCTCCTAACACACCCTTTGAACAAGTCGGCATGGACCTCCTCGGACCATTTCCCTTGTCGTCGGGAGGAAACAGATGGATAGCTGTTGCAACCGATTACCTGACGCGTTACGCCGAAACGCAGGCTCTCCCTCAAGGCACAGCGTTCGAAGTTGCGCACTTCTTTATGCGTGCAATAGTGCTTCGACACGGCGCTCCGTCCGTCGTCATCACAGACCGAGGGAAGGCATTCACAGCTCAGCTTGTCCACGACATCTTTGAGCTGAGTCACACCAGCCATCGAACAACGACAGCATACCATCCCCAAACAAATGGGCTCACAGAACGCCTGAATAAAACACTGGCCGACATGATTTCCATGTACGTGGATGTGGAGCACAGAACCTGGGACCAAATACTCCCGTACATCACATTCGCGTACAACACTGCGACTCAAGAAACAACCCGCTTTACACCATTCCGCGTCTAGTCTACGGCAGAGAAGTGCGGATGATGCTGGACGCCATGCTCCCGTGCGTGGATGATGACTTGACACCAGATGCGGGCTCCTTTGTCGAACAAGCCGAGCAAGCTCGCCAGCTTGCTCGTTTGCACATCACAGCTCAACAAGACACGGACTCCAGACGTTACAACCGGCGCCACAGGGAGGTTACCTACAACATCGGTGACCGTGTGTGGGTGTGGACCCCTGTCCGCCAAAAGGGATTGTCCGAAAAACTGCTGCACCGATATTTCGGACCTTATGAGGTGCTCCGTCGTGTTGGAAACGTGGATTATGAGGTTGTTCCACGTGGAACTGTGTCTACCGGTCGTCGGCAACCACGGACTGACATTGTGCATGTAATGCGACTTAAGCCATACTTCTCGCGTGAGAGCGATGACGCTCCACTTTAAACTGTGTTCGGGTTCTGCGTTTTAATTTATTTCTTTTTGTTCGTTTTTTTTTTAACATTGTCTTCCTGCTTTTCCTGTTCGTTTTCTGCTTTGTACATACCCTCGCATCGGGACGATGCTCTTCTTTTTCGGGGGACTAATGCCACGGACCTGGCTCGAGCTACCTGCGCGCTAAGCCCTGACGAGGACGAAGTGGTCGCGTTCGCGTGAGGCGCGCTCGAGCTGGCTCTGTTCTGGGCGATTAAAACCCTCGGCCGTTCTGCGGTCCCCCTCTACGTCTACGACTGTTCTCCGTCTGGCCTGTGACAATATTTCTGTCAAACCACGACACTTAGCAGGTCATTCGAGCTACGCATCAGTTCATTTTTACTTGATAAGTTTTGCTTGTCTCATGGCGGTGGTACTGATTGAGGCATCTGCCTTAACGGCGTGAATTCTGCTAAGAACGTTCAAAGACCAGCCACAGCCGCAGGTGAGAACAAACACCTGAACAAGAAATAAAGGTCATAGTTCTGTTTCACAGTGTCCGGAATAATTCACGAGTGGCTATACACGTACTTACCAAACACACTACTGAATCTGGCTGCATACAGTTTCTCCAGTCGAACTCAAGTTTCTCACAATAGCGCGCAGATAGCCTTTCCTCTTCGCTGATGCGTCTCACTTCATTCCCGACGGATCCAATTTCGTTTCGGTGCAGGGTGAAGGTGCGTTTTATTTTATCACCTGCAGCCCAGTCACGGTTTTCAGTACAACCTCTCTAGACTGTACAGCAGCTTCGACGCAGTTGCGATAAGTTCCAGGGACATTTCGAAATACACAGGCACTTTCGCTTACAACAGCAAGGCGTTGTATGCTCATGGAAGCGAATGATTTATGCAACTGCATTGGAGTATTTCTTACAACATATCTATAGGAAGAGGAGGGGGAGCTAGATGCGTAACAGCGTCTGATGGATCCCCCCCCCCCCCCCTCCACATACAAACGTTGACATGTGATCAATGCCTACAATTCCGCAGGCGGGTCGACGCTTCACAAAGAAAAGAAATGTATGCAGGTAGTAAAGAGAGAACACAGAAGGTCAGTTCCCATTTTGCAACCACAGAGTACAGTCTCTAGAAGACAGCGAACGCTGTACCTTTCTTCCGTATCACGCTGATTACTACTCTCGCCATTGAAACTAGGAGGAAAGTTCTAAATGAAAAGTGAATGGCAGGTTTTTCTCTTCAGGGGAACCATCCGGCGGTATCCCTTGCGGAGGTGCTCCATAAGCAGAGAAGGTAGATTTTACCTCGGGTGCTGGAAGGACGGAAAGCTGTGTTCTGAGAAGCAAACGTAAACTTGGGAAAACAGCTTTGCTTTAAACAAATAATGACAAAATAGAATGAAAAATACTATCTTTTAAAAGCGGCACACAGGATATGATGTGGGAAGCGGCTTCGCAAAGGCAATTAATAATACGACCACTCCAAGTATTGTAACCTAGCTGAAACATCCATGCAGTGATATGAATATTGGTCGTAACAGTTGTCATCTCTGAACCCCACGTTTCATATATCTATAGTAGACCTTTGCAATGCTCTGAAATCTCCTCCGGAATACTTCCTTGACATCAGTGCAGTCGTCGTTCATAAATCAAGTGAGTGTACTGCTATTGAACAGATGTAGTTTGATTTCGCCTGCACTCATTACAATTAGCACTTTCTTCGCACTTGCGAAAGGCAGGCGCCGTATTCTGCGTTTCGAACGAGACCAAAAACATGAGATGAAGAACGAAACTGATCTGCTTCGTCATTGCGCCAGTACATTTTTGTTTTGCCAGCACTCCTTTACAGACGTTTATTATACATTTAGCTTTCGGCCGAGCATCAAACTCCTGAGCGAAGAAGCAAATTGCTGGCATTTTTGTTTAACGCCCAGCTAGAGAGTGAGAAAAAAAGTATTCGCACTGCACTGCGCGTCGAGGATATCAGTAGCTAGTTACCCAAGACGGGTGGTCTGTCAGCTTGTCCGACGCTAGCCACTCGCGCCTTGTCAGGGCAATGGGGTGAGAATAGGGTTCGGAGCAATTTAGACAAGCACAAAAAGGTGGGAGACAGTCGAGAAAAAACGAACAGGGATAAGAAGCGTATTTAGGTTGATGAAGCGAAAAACGCTTAGCCTTCAGGTGGTGAGGGATTTGCAAGGTACATTGACGCTAAAAAAAAGGTTCCCTGACATTTGGGTGTCAATATTTATAATGTGTTTATAACCGATAGTTTCATCCCACATTAGCGGATAAAGATAGAGCATCTGAGGCGTCCAGCGTTAAATTGCGCCCGTGAGGTGATGCACGCAAAAGCACTCACTGTCTGAAATCTCAGCGTGGCCAGGAGCCCACGCCAGTGTGACTCTGCTCAATACCCAAGCAACGGACAACAAAAGGACCAAGACATTTTAGTGCGTTAATTAATATCCCTTTACACAGCAAAGCAACCCTGCAGTTTCTGAGGCCTTCCATCGTGAAGAGCTTGGAAACGATGCCGAGCAAGTGGAATTCTGCAACGTAAGCTGAAACCTTCGTGTAGATGAGTTTTCTCACCCTGCCGTCGTGAAAATGTGGTCGGAATGGAACCTGTGAGCTCGAGTTCGTAATCGAATACAGCCAACCAATTTTCTGCCGCTCTTCTGAAGTACCTACGACAGACACCTCAGGATGGTCTATGCTATTACACAACTGCGCTTCGAAAGCGGAGAGCGTGTCTGCCCACGCCAGTTCCAAAGAAAGGAAGATCCAGTCACAGCGCACTCGAGCAAGTGATTTGGCTCAACTCAAGGCTGGTCAGTGACAAGGGGCATGTCATCTGAGAGTACCTCAACTACCTCCGCCTGCGACAACCACTTGAGATGACGGGTTCGTGCCAACGTCGGTGTTGGTCGACCCCGCTCATTGCGCTAGAGGCCCATTCCGCAAATAAAAAAACAAATTTTCTACAAAGAGGCCTACCGTTAACCACAGGTGTTTGGATGCAGCAATAGACTCATAGATCAGTTCACATTTGCGCAACCTATTGGGCCTCTCACAGCTATAGACGTGTTCGCTCTAAGGCATTTCATCATACCGAATCGCTGCACCTAGAGCGAATGTACACGGAGCAGAAGTCATTGACCGGAGTACCAGTGTGCTGCCTGGGCGTGATGTGCATTCAGTATTTTCATCATCAGAGTTGGCCTTCGTTCAATGTTCTGCTTCGAATGCACGCTTACCCGTCAATAGTGTACACTCATGCTCTACGACGACTGTTAGCAGCAGGATCTCAACTAGGCCTTTTTATAAACGATGTCTCCTGTTTTCTTTCTCTGTCTGCAGTTCAAAGTGCGCTTACTGAAAGACCGCCTCTCAGCGCACAGAAATGCCGCCTGTAGAGTAGGACGGCTGGTAGCTAATTATAAATACAATAATAAGAGATATTGCAATGCATATACTACATGTTGTTTGCCCGCATATGTTCATAAACAGTATCGTGGTTAAAGGCTCTGTGCTGGCTAATCCATTACTGTTGCTCCAACTCTGTATTCCAGAATATACAGCTCGCTGATGAGGTCAGTACATATCCGTCGCTGTAACTTCTGTCAGTGAAAAAATACACAGTGCAAAATATGCGCTAAAATGCCAAGTCAGCATGCAGCCTTAGTTTTCATGGCAGCTCGGCGACAACGTCGCGAGTGCTCAGCTACCAAAACAGCACACGCACATACGAAATGAGTGTTCAGTGATGCCGCCTATCTTTCGCTATAGTTTTCGATTAGAGGCAGAATTCAAGGCTCCTTGCTGCAGAACTGAATTCGATATATTTCTTTTTAGTGCTGCCTGTTCAACAGAGAACTCTAACGTTCCTATCCAAGCAGTATTCTGTTGCAGCAATTACAGTGTAAATCTGTATTACAAGTATTTTACTCGTCCAAAAGAAATGCCCGTTTCTGACATGTGCGAAGTGTCGAACGTGTATAGGGACGAGGAGGATGAAAGCGTGCTCAATGCTGCCATTAGACAAGTAGCAATCATCTTCGTTTTGACTGTGACACCGTGACCCATTGGTTATTTCCCCGTAACAGTTTACTACAGTGCAGTAAGAAGCCCGTATATTTACCTGAATTTCTTCGGAATAGCCCAGAAACGAAAGGAAATTCACAGCTTTGTGGTTGCTTAGCATCACGAACAAAAAATTGCGAAGTCACTGACATTTAAGTGCTTAATGCACGGGCCTTGGCGCAATACCAAACAGCACTGAGTCGTTATTCAGCGTTAACGTTTCCCGTAACACTTGCTTACGTTCAGACGGCTATTACTCGCTACCACTGACAATACTGCAGCACGCCTGAAACCTTCCAGCCCGATAAGCTCGATTCTGGCATAATAAATTCGGGATTCGGGATCCACACTGAAGATGCCGATCAGCGCTGTGGTTATTAGTTGCACACGTAAAACATTCTGCCGAGAGAAGTGACTTTTCGAATTCTCAATTTTCTTCATATTTTGCTCCCATAATTAGCACACAACACTCTGCAGATTCATTTCGTCAAAAGAAGTCTGCTTTCATGGCTGCAACACTCGCAGTAGGGTGTACATATATTCTCTTTTTCCGCCATCCCGCAAGCCACGCAGCCTTCTTTGGTGAGCTGTATAAGGCGGATTATGAACAAGAATAATGGTCGTTGTTCCTTACAAAACTAACGCGCAATGGTTTCACGTCAAAAGAGGCAATATTTTGCTCGAGGTGACGGCATTTCGGAACATGGAGGTTCATCGCGCAGATTCGTGGCAGGGCAGTGGAGATTTTAATTCAACACGTTGCAACAGCTACGCTCTCTATCTTGTCCAGAAAATTTTCCTTTACGCGGCGACAGCACAGGTATGATATTGGGATTCTAATGACAACAAGATCAAGAAGAAAAAGGCGGCTGTAACATTACTTGGTGGGGCCCTCCTAAGCGGGCACCATCACTCCTTTCAACTGTTTACAGCGGGAGGCGATAAACAAAAAGTGGATGTCACTAGACGCCGCAGCACTGAGATGACGTTCGCAACAACATGAACGGCCGCCAGCATTTTTCTAGCTGCTCGAAAAGACCAAACGGCAGCATATCACTGTTCACTGTTGTTTCAAAGTCTATTATAACCCAGATGAGGTTCCGTGGGGTGCGGAGTGGGAACCGAGGGGTTCCCGCCAGACGTGACATAGTACGACGCAGGGAGTCTAGACGATTGAAATTTATTTCTGTGTATGGTACTGATGCAGCTTCTTCTGGAGTGCCTCCGGGCAGTAAAAGCTTGTTTCGCTGTATTTGGCTCTGACGAAGAGTCCACGGCTGAGCTAAATTCAGCATGCTCACTACTCTATGAAGTATAGTCGAGCCAAAAGCCAGCCATGGACTCCTCCAATAAGCCGTGATGGGCCGTCGGCTATCTGCCGGAGTGTTGCTTTAAACGTAATTCAATTCGGTTTCCAAACAGACGGCGGAGAACAAATTATATTATGGTTGTATTTTTCGAGCAAAACCGATCAGATTCCGCGTCACTGTTAGCAGAGGCTGATGCCCGCTTTATATCAGACAACAAATGTGCATCATAGAGGTACGAATGTCGCAATAACCTTGTTTTCCTTGAGGTTCAGCCCGATGATTGAAAATCTGGTCTCACACAGATCTACGCATTGTAATCTTAACAGCGACGTTGTGTTTAAAAGTAAGTAAATTTTGTATCTCATTTATGTCCCTCGGTTTTCCAGTGAGATACCCTTTCATCATAATGCTACAGGTGGACTTTGACCAGTTCATCGTTTGATGCTGCAGCGTTACTAGAGTTTTTTTTGTTTTTTTTTTTGCTTGTCTGAAGTGTCTTTGAACCATAGAATTCCTATGGGACTTCGAAGAAAAATTCGAGATTGATTTTCAATTGGCTCACCTGCTCCGCAGCCGTTGGTTTCTGATCAGTACAAGTAGTCAAGCCTTCCGTCATGTTTTCACGACAAAACAAAAGGCGGCTCCCGTAGGCTTGCCTTCTCTGTATAAGAGCCCGACCTTCTTTGTTCCTTCACCTTACGTATGCATATGGAAGGAAAACAAAGGCTCGGAAACGAGCGATGATTCAAAGCGTTGCCTGAGAGGAGGCAAGGCGTGGGATTCAGTCACGCGACTGTGTTTCGATTTCTGTTCGCCTGGTCCGTGCCACACACATGCGCGCGGCTCGCTCCAACAAGCACGAGCCGAGACATGGTGGGGATTAAAAGTAAACAGATCGCCCGCCGGGCCGTGTAAATATTGACCGTCCTGTCACCGAGTATGGGCTTCTCGCGCCGATGGACGGCGCTGCAGCAGCTTCAGATCGACGTCACAGTCGCCGGTCGCGCGGGACGGTTTTATTTTCGCAACACAGCCAAGGTCGGGCGCAGCTTGGGAAACATCGTCGGGGCTTATGCCGGCGTGGTTCTCTGCGACGCTGTGCCACCGCCGAGGCGATTCAGCCGGACCGATCTTCTGTGGAGGCAAAGCAATGCAGAAGAGAATGCCGCTTTCGCAGTCGTGTTTGCCGACAGGAATTCTATCGCGCTCCTTCTGCCGTGTGCCGTTGTTCAGTGGAGCCTTGTAGATTTCGGCAAACACGAATATACCTACGTTGCGCGTCTTCTCCCCCGTCCAGAGTCATCGACCTTTTCTTTTCTTGATTTTGATATCAGTGCGTCCCCCTACGGCATGAGTGGTGCCCTTCCGATCTCGCGCAACATTTTTCTGTGGGAGTATAGGATGGAATATTTTTAATCAATGCCCCACTTCTACTCCGTCCCCTTACTCCACACCTACGGGGATCGACTTGAACATGCTAGGCTAAAAAGGCGTAAATATCCTGCCACACGAAAACCTCATTACGGCAGAAGCCCTAGATCAGCGTCTCCTTACCCCACTATTTACGCTGGGAGCAGCATACACCCAACTAACTATAGCTGTAAGTGCTCATGGCATGGTTCCTCCCACCCCTTTTCCACATGTCATGGAGGTGTACAGCCACACACAGGACACATATACAAGCAGTGGGAGGTGGCGCTGTCCAACGAGGCTTTGGACGACCAATAACGGGTCGTCCTCATAGGTCCGCTAGGCAGCCAAAGCCAGCGGCGCCCTGGACTAAGGGAACCGACCAACCTGCTCGTCCCCTCCCCATATCCTTTCCCTTCCTCAAATAACGCTTTCCACCTCCTCCTCCTTTCGTGTATCTTACAAAGAAAACTGCTGTAAAGGATATATGTCGGGAAAATCCCCGAAGAACTTCCATGGACATAAGCAAGGGAAAGAAATATCAGGCATCAAATGTGATTTTGCTAGGATCAAGATAAGACGGTAAAATCGAAGAACAAATTAGCCGTGTGCCGCACTGTTTTTGAGCCACGCCGCTTGATACAGATCAAGCCTTGACGAAAAGCTGGGTTCGGATTCGTTGCTTGTGTTGAGAGGAAGCGTGCTCTATAATTGTAAATTTTTTTCTTCAAGCGTCAGAGTTTTCCCCATGGCTTTGACGCAGTAGCTAAGGTGTTCGGTTCTGTTGGGATATTTTACGTGCACTGACATCGTGTGGTGTGGGAATTTAAGCGCAGAAAAAATCGCAGCATAAGCAATAAACACTCAGCAGTATAGGAAGAACTAGTCTGTTGGGCGCAAAACTGGATCTCCATGTAACGCTGGAGCATATAAGTTTGAGAAACTCTGTGGCAGTGATTAGCATTGGTAAGGAGATATGACCTCGCAAATGCTATTCACCGCCGTTTTACAGGAGGTATTGAGATGCTTGGGCTCGGAACAGTTAATTGAGGATACCTTATCAATATGCGATTGGCAGTTGACAGTGCCTTCATCAATCACTTAGGGGAAGAATTGCAAAGCATGATCAATTACATAGACAGCCAGATTAGAACGGTGGGCCTAAAAACTTAATATGAAAAAAACGAAAAGTAGTGTTCAACAGTCTGGGAAGGGAATAACGTTTTAAGATTGGTAGTTCAAGATTGGTAAAGAGCTGCTAGAAGTGATAAGGGAATACATCTACTTAGGTTAGGTAGCGACCGCGCATCCGCATCACTAGAGAGAAGTAACTTGACAAATAATATTCGAGTGCAGCACATTTGGCAGGTTTTGTCCGATCATGAATGGCAATTTACCGGTACCCTTCAAGAGAAAAGCATATAAAAGCTGTAACTTGCAGCTACTCGCCTACGGAGCAGAAACGTGAAGGCTAACGAAAAGGGTTCAGTTTAAATTGAGAACACCCCAGAGAGCCATGAAAAGGAAAATGATAAGTTTAACATTAAGGATCAGGAAGAAGGCACAGTTGGTCAGAGAACAAACGTGGGTTAAAGGGAAGCTGAAGAGTTTTTCGAATTCATTAAAATACTCACGTGTGGAAGTGGAAACCTTATAAATCATGCAGGTGAATTTTTTTTATAGATTCATAGCTTAGGAGCGACGTAATCGCCGTTTAAAATTGCGCGGTAGCTCCGCCCCCCGCCGTCCGCCGAGCGCTGCTGATGACCCTGACGATGCGAGCCGAAACCGGAAACCGCGGAGTGGTGACGTAAACACCGGTGTCCGTCGCTTCGCAGCCTCCGCGACCGTGCTTGTTTCTGCGTGCGTGCCATCATACGCCGCCTCAAGCTGCCGTGTGTTCCTGTATTTGTGCGTTTTTATGTTTGTGGTGAGGTACAGAAACGTGTGCAGCACTGAATGAAGCGGTGGACCCATCATGCCGGCGTTCTGCGCAGCCTTCGGCTGCTCGAACTCCAGCGGCCGCGACTATGTGGTCTTTCATTATGTCCGGCAAAATAAGTTCTCAGAGAAGTGAGTCGCTGCTGTGAAGCGAAGGGGTTTCATGCCGTTAAAGACAAGACCGCTATGCTCTGACCACTTTCGTGATGAAGACTATCACCAGAGCCTGTCGACAATGCGTTCATTGGGCCTGTCAACAGTCAGCTCGACTGAAACCCGGCGCAATACCGTCTGTCTGTTTTCTGATAATTTCATTATTTCTTGGCAGCACCAGCAGTCTTTTTCATCCTCCACTGGAATGCAGCGGACACAGGAACACCTATTTTGGAAGTACAGTGTTTATATGACATCACTCAACTGCCAGAAATACATTTCTAATAACGCATGTAGTCGTAAAAAATTGCCGACTGCCGCATGGCTTCATGCATTAATAATAATATTATATAATTGTGCGCCAAGTGTGCTGCAGCCAGCCTTACGATTCGTCCTGCTCGGTTGCAGCACGAGTCCGTCTAGTTAGTGAAAAAATCACTTGCCGCTAGATCTGAAAACAAACACGATAGGGGCTGCCGCAAACGGATGAAAATATTCTTACAAGGACTTGTAGCATGAACCAACTCGCCTAAACAGGGATTTTAATTTACTGCTAGCTGCCATCTTGGCCCGCAGAACGGAAGACGCACGTTTGTCACCTAGACGAGTTCTGTCGGAAAGCGCTGCGAACTTGTTTTACGCGTGTGTTATGAACCGAGCCGGCATTCATTGACCGTGAAGTGGTGCAAGCATAAAATTTGCGTGCAAAAAGAGCCTGATAACTTCTTGCGCATGCCAATGATCTGTGTGGATTACAAGCAGATTTGCGGCAGAACCGAGAAGCGGCAAGACAAAAATGCCGACGATCGCATCCCGCTTACATTGTATCAGGAAAATTACGTGGAGCAGTGCTATACTGCATTTTCTCGCCTCAAAATTCATCCATTGTATCTCTGAATGTAGTTTGGCAAGAAAAGTATACACATCAAAGTGATTTCCAACACGTGGAGATGCTGACACTTCGCTTTAGTTCGAGTCAAAATCACGGCTTGCGCCAGCGTCGTTTCTTTTTTGGAGAGGTTTGCTCTTTTCAGTCGGCTCGAACATGTAAGGGATGACGCCAAGATCCTCCTGGTAATTTTCGATGTGTTCCATCGTGATATAAGCATCAAACCAACAGCCCCGAACCACCGCGCGCCGCGCTTCATGTACTACATCGGCAGCGACCGAGCCGGGCTCACCGAGCCAACGCCAGTGTTTACGTCACGAGGCGCACAACCAATCACAGGCGGCAACGAGACGCGCGAGCTCGCCCGAGGCTGCACTTTTCGCCAAAATAAAATAGGTTTGCGCTTTCTTTTGCGTAATTTCGACGAGAAATTCGAATTCCGAGGGTAGAAAACTGTAGAGTGCATCTCTTGACTCAATTTTTCTGGGAAACCTTTCAGCATCCCTTTAAGGACAGCTTAGTCGAAATCGAGAGGCAGAAATGGGCTTGGGCAGGGCATGTAATGCGAAAACGAGGTAACCGATTCTCGTTAAGGGTAACGGACTGGACAGCAAGAGCAGCCAAGCGTAGCAGGGGACGGCAGAAATTAAGCTCACTGGGTGAAATTAAGAAGGTTGCGGGTAAAAGGTGGCCGCGGCTGGCACAAGACCGGGTTTAATTGAAGAGATTTGGGAGGGGCTTTTGTCCCTCAGTGGGTGAAGTCAGGCTGATGAATATGATGTGTTTCTTTTTTACGAAAACATTATATTTTTCGGACCTGATTATTTCACCCTGTATGAAGATATTCTGGCTGCGCAAAACAAATCAACATAATTAATTAGCTATAATTTCCGCCACAACACTATGATTAGCACGAGTTGCTAACAGAGTCCTGTCTTGAGCCGAGGTAACAGCGAATTACGTTTTTGTATAGTCTACCGTGGTAACAGCTGTGAACTGGCATAGAGTGCATCACAATAAAATGAAGTAATTTATGCATTTTATCTCACCGTGAAGAAGAATTGACGCCGGGAATAGCAGGCTGTGTATGTCCACACTCTCAGATGGTCAGGCTAATTGCGCTTTTGCTGTGGAATTAAGCCTAAGGAATGCTGTGCAAGTCTCCGCTGCAGTCCTGTGGCGTTATTCAAGCGTGCAAGTTTGTTTCTTGCGTTTAAGCGTACAGATGGTTCTGTGCCTCTTCCTATTTTAAATACTGGCCATAAACGTCGCAGTCCAGGCACTGAAATGACAATACTATAACATGATAACGGATCGGCTGTCACTGATGAGCACCCAGCAATAATTTTTAGACCCTTCTGCACAAATCCAGGCCTAGGTTTGCTCAAGTACCATTTCTACAGTGTTGCTCTTACACTTGGTCAACAGTACCGTAAATATTGAGATGGCTACGTGCTAACATGTTATTCAAGATTACCGGACTCCCGCATGACAGCCTTAGACGTTTATGCGCATCCAACAGAACACACAGATTACTTGACTTTAATATTTCTTTGGCGAGTTTCTTCCTCTGTGAAGTTTCCCTGAACGAAAAAGCTCAGTGAACTATTAAACATTCCAGTAAACATTAATGAGAAGTTAAGCTTTTGTAATGTTTTCATTGCCCGCTAAACTAAAGTAAGAGAGTTGAGAGAGACATCTAAGCTCTAGAGACACACGTCTAGACACACAGCTGTAGACGTCTTTTGTTTATTTTCCAGGCTTACCCACTGTACAACTAGCAGTTCTTGCCCAGCCCTCGACAGTGAGGAAAGAAGCCTCGTGTTCTGAGAGGCGGGAACAGATGCGTTTTAGGTGTTTGATCAAGGCCTGGTTCTAGAAAATGAGTTCTATGCATGTGCTTCGGGTAGTCGTTACAGCCATGGGAAGAAGCAGAAGAGGGAGAGACAGGACGAACGGATCCCGGCGTCGACGGTGCTTAGCCTATATTCTGCCTTCACGTTTAGCAGCCGCGGCAGACGAAGCCCTTCTTCTGCCTGCACCGCTCATTGTGCAGAAAGAACAGGCCGAGTCTACTTTTGTTAAAGCAGCTGCAGTTCGAGCCGCAACGCTGAGCTCGACAGGAGAGAGCTCACGCACCGCACGCCCGTTGTCATTCGTTGGGTGGCTGGCCATTCACACCATACACGTCGACCGAAGCGTGCCATAGCCTCTTGCTTCCACCGTAACCAGCAATAACTACCCTGCATTAACAACGGCTCTCAACACCATCACTCGACCCGGGCGCTCAGCAGCTGGGCTTCAAAAAAAAAAAGAGTACACCTCGAAGGAGGTGCGTTCCGACAAAAGGGAGCTGTCAAGCATGCGTGCAAGTTTTCGGGCGCATTCATCTAGCTATAGGCTTCATCTAACATTCATCTGAATCTTCTGACAAATGCGAGCGCCTGTCGTGTGACCCGAATGAGCAGCCTTCCAGCTGCCTTGCTCGCTACTGAGCATTCATTGGCTGTTTCTTTTCTGCTACAGCTATTCTTTGCATAGGGCTTTGCACGCACTTTTTCTCGCATGGCTAAGCAGTGCGATGCGCAAAGAAGACAATCTCTTTAGCACGCTCAGGCTATCTCATACGTCTCATAACTCTTCATTACCGGACACGGAACAGTGTCGCGACCATAAACAAGGTCCGTCCCTTTGTCCCCCATTTCACATCCGTTTAATGGGCTTTCGTTCTTTTTTGGTCATTACTTCTTCTGAAGCAGTCCAGGGCATAATGGATAATGGTTTGGCATGGACGGACGCTCGGCTTTTCGCAAAGCTAAGAGCGCTGCGAGTTTCAAAGCAGAGAAACTGCCGAAACGCGAGGTATAAAGGAAGCACGCGAGTTAGAGGAGGGAGAAAGGGTTGGCGGAAAGTGGAAAGGAAGGAGCTTCAGGGGCAGAGGGAGAGGGAATGCAATGATCGATCCTTGGGCTTAACTCGGTCTTCTATAGCCGCTCACCTCTTGAATATTTGCGCAATATCCGCATGTCCTTCTTTACCTTTTTGTTGTTAGCCTCTTTTGTTCAAACCCACAAAACTGAAGAAATCCTTTTTGGAACAGAAGCCGAGAAATGCACACATATAAACATACGCAGGCAAGAACTAAAGTTTCGCTGAAGGCAGCAAGCAAGCAGGCAGAAACAGATATGAGTTCGCCGGAGGCTGTGCGGCCTTTATCGGCGCATGCCAAGGTTAAGTGCAAAAAAAAAAGAAAGTGAAAGAGAGCAGTCGAAAATTTCTAGAGCTGAGTAAGAGCTGCTCTCGCGAGCTTTTTCTAAAACGCCTCGAGCCCAAGTGCCTACGCATGAAGGCGAGTTGAAGGTGGAAGAAAGAGAGCTGCGGATGAAAGAGAGGCCTGTGAGCGTTTTGTCATGTCCGGCGTTAATGGAAAACAATATTTATGCGTTAAATAAGGTATTAGTGTCCATATGCGCGTGCGGCCGGTGGTGAGGCTTAAAGTAAATAAGCAGCTTGCGAAAGAAAATTGCCTCTAGTTCTCATTGAACTCTCCGCAGCATATGGAAAACCGGCACATGCTTATGGCCGGTGTATTTTACAGGGCGTGCACTTTACTTACCGCCCGCGAGCGCTAACGAACACTTTCGAGATGATAACAAGAATTCCGAAGTAAACTAAATACAACGGGAGGCATGAGGACATTCATGTCTTAGTGAGAAGAAAAATAACAAAGGAGATGATCGAGGTGGTTAAGTTTGAGAAAAGTGGGAAAGGAAGACGCGCTTCATATTAATACTTCAGTAGCAGGTCCATTACAAGTTCAAATGAGGTAATTATTTCTGACTGTGCCAAGACCAAACATACCTCATGTCTGGAATGGAATGGCTTGCACTCTTTTTGCACTGTTTTTTATGAGTTAAACTTACTGTTTTAAGAAAGAGGAAACATTTGTATGTGTTAGAGCAAAGGTCCATCGTACTGAACTGCGAACCATCATGAAAGCCATTGTTATGTTCTCCGATTTAGAGCGTATGTGGATTCCGAATATTTATCCTCCAGTACGTTTAGGCAGCGATCATGTGCACAGTTTGATCGTCACTCGCTGTCGCCATTTGGACCCTTGTCACCTCTTTTCTGTTCAAACCTGGTAACGTCTAGAAAGAGAATTTACGCCATTCGTCTTGAGAACAGATGGGGACAAGTGTGGCCAGTAAAGAAGTTGGGGTAGGGAAGGTGAGAAATATGAACTTTTTCTGTATTTCAGGTATTGGCTTTAGATTCTTATTAACAGGGGACTAATTAGCAGGATATATATGTTTTTATCATTTGCTTTCTGCTTCCGCACATACTTTGCTTTTATCCTGCTTTTAAAATTTCCTTTTAAATAGTATTCACCGACGCCTTAATGCGTAAGACTGGCCTGCATCGCCAACGCCACTGCGTTAATCAATGCCCTGACCAATGCTTATTGCATATACGTGATACGTGTAACAACGGCGGTGTCTAAAGGATGTCCATCATTTTCCCCCTAAAACCAAGCAGCTTTTAGTAGTACTTCTTTACTTCGTTTTCTTTGTTCATTCAGCAAATTTTACAGCTGAAACCGCACTGAACAGGATTTTTTGCTTGAGAACAAGGACGTGAAACGAACCAACATCCAGGTCTCGAACTGGACGTCTCAACAATTTTTTTTTCTTGCAGTTCACGTCTAGGATGCCGCGACAAATGCCGATCCAATACTCCTCAGCATGCATTCTGGAAAACGGTGGCATTCGCCGAAGTTTTGCCCCGACCACTTACTTTATAACTACTCTGGAATCTCTAACAAATGTCTCTTCTACCCGGCGCAGTCAGGTCAATGGCAGGCGACTACCGAAATTTAAAATTTTCACGCCAGGCGCCGAGGAGGAGCTCCTGCAATGCATATGAGAACTGCGGATTTCTCGGCAGCCTCGAGTCAACACGCGGTGCGGGCTTCTGGAGCCTATTCGTCAGAGCATGTTTCGAAACCGCTCACGTACGACTAACTTGTTTGCACGGGTGCAGACATTGCATGACTTGTGCAACGAAGGCGCCCGGCGTTTCGGGCGACCGAAACCTCTATCTTTAATGGCCTTTTCGCACGTGCTTCGGAGAACAAATCATTCACTCCACCAGAAGGCCTAATGAAGCTGCGGGGAAACGTGACGTGCGCAGTTGGTCGCAGAGGCGAAGCGGTGTAAAAGCCTGCCGCGAAACGAAGCGAGCACCCGGGCGAGCGCGCTGCGAACGCGAACTTTATTGGGCTTCTTTCGCACGAAGAAGGGTTCGTGTTGTGGCGGAACGGGTAGGAAGGGAGAATGGGCAATGATGATGTTGACCCTTCTCAGTACAGGGGTAGTGTAGTCTGTAATTAACGCTTTGCCAGGCGCCGTGTTTCGGCATAAAGTGGAGGCCCAGATTATTTTGGGTGCATATTAAGACAGAACGAGAAGGCACGTAGTCGCCCTTTGAGCTCATTCCTTCTCAAATCTACCTTTGTCTAAATTAGTAAAATGGGTAAGGGTAGAAATGATCATGTACGAAGGTCTACCAACCGTCATTTTCACCAACTTACAAGGGAACACCTTCCGGAATGCGAATAGGTTAGCCACTCTCCCCTCTTCCTCCCAGCTGCTACTTTCTAATTGGAGAACAGGAGGCCAGAAACACCTTCGACCGGCCAATCTCGCATCCTTTGAGGATAGAACTGATTTTTCTGTCTTTTACTCAGCTACCACAACATGCAGTGAGAATGCCAATAAAATTCCAGAACTACAAGCTTGTGGCGGATGAGGACAACTTTCCGTTTCGCCCTTTGAGAACTACCAAATCCGGTTGTGGTGATAAACCGCTGCTAATAGGCCGGCGAGAAAACGCAGAGCATTGGACGTCCTGAAATCGGCGCTGCGCCCTGTCCCTTCGGTCTAAACTTAAGCGAGCTAAGCTTGCCTGAATTCAAAATGTCTAAGGTAGTATTGGAATTGTTTTCTTTTATTGTTTGCGATATGTGAACTAATCTAGACCTGCAGGCACTAGTTATCAATATAAGTGATGCAGTAATTTCTGGGAACTCAGATTCCTGGCATTGTTTTCAGCGGTGGAGAAATGGTCTTCCTTCGTTTGAAAATCTGAGGACTCACGGGCTTTAAGCAGAGGCGAATATCTGCAATACGTCGCTGCTGTACTGCATGCGACAGGAACCCATATTAGAACGATGTTTGTCGGAAAGAATAACGGGGAGTCCGCGCTGCTTCGACTCACTCTGTGGAGCTGGATGCACCTCGGTAAATCAAAGTGAATATGCACAACAGTGCCACGTGCACAACGGCCTGACACTCAGCTATGTCATCCTCTACCACCGCAGCATGGAACAACGCCTGTAGTAAAACTTAGATTTGCCTTCCCGAGTTGCCATTCACAACCATTAAATGACGGTAGCGGCAAGGCGTTAAATCAAAGTTTGCTGTATCGCATATACATGGCGGCCTTCATCTCTTATCGCACCCTGCGCCCAGGCAAACTCGAGGCACGAGCGCAAAGCATGCAGGCCATGCACTAAAGCGTTTCTAACGAGCGGTATCGTGCTGTGAAACCGACCAAGCAGGGTACAAATGAATTAAGGTGCGAACTTGAAGCCGAACATGAGGGCGAACCTGACGGCGAACGTGGGGCCGAACTCATCTGAAATATTTTGAAACTTTCTATGCGAATGGTATTTAGCAGGAAAACAGTTCAACCTAGCATGAACAGGAATCCCACCAGCACTGAACCAGAGAAGCCGTAATGTGACGGCTGTGCGGTGGCTCTGAGACCTTGCACGGTCCAAACCCGCTTGCATAATAAAGTTTTCCATCCATCCCATTTCCTGATGCCTCAGACCGCTCGGCCGCCATCGCAGCCTCTCGCGCTGCGTGTTCTACTTGGTAGGCTCTCGTGCGGTTTGCTCTATGCTGTCGTCTTCCTGTTTCATGCGTTCGACTTGCTCCGCTAATTGCGGACGTTATGGAAGGCCTCTGAAGGGCTGGTGAGCTCTATGGCGCTTGAAATAGGAAAAGGGACATTACATATGCAGGAAGGAACGTCCAACGGGCTGCCCAAAATGAAGTACAAAGTATCCCAAGCAGCCCGGTTAATTGGGCCAATATTGGAAACCTACTGGCAAAAACCAGTCCTACAAAGGGCCGGAGTGAAACCATCTAATTGCAGTAGCCAATTAACTGTGCTGCTTGGGCTATGGAGAACTGCCGGGACACGGCACGGGTAGCGACCCGCATGACTAGCGCCGGCAGGTGCCAAGGAAGACAAGGTGGCGCCAGCATGTGCTACATATAGGTCACGGGCGTGGGCAACTTTACGACCACCACCTTACTTTTGCTTTACGTCCACGTGGCGGTGGACGGAAGGGTGAAGGCGACACTTGGCTGAGGAGCACGTGCATTGGCACCAGCAGCGTGCATTGGCACCATCTCCCACTTCCGAACATCATCGGAGCTTGTCACGAGGCTTGCTAGGCACCAAAAGGGGCAAATGAAGCCCAGTGCGCTGCCCAGCTAAAAAAAATGCGGCTAATGACAGAAGCTCCTGAAGACTTCCGCGCGGCGATCAGATTTTGAGATCCTCCGCAAAATGCGCTACGCCGTTCACACACTTTAAGCTGACAGCTAGTTTCGTCGAACAGATAGACTGTCAATGTTTTATCGTAATCATGCCATCAAGCCCCTATTCGCGAGCACTTCTTCTTAATGCCGCGACCCGCATGCCGCTTTTTGGAAAGGTTATTTATTTCCGGGAAAAAGAAACTAATTTCAGCTCATATTTCTGACGCTCGCGGCCGAAAACCAGGCGAGAGTGCGGGCCTGACAAAAGAGCCCCTGCGTCATCATTTAATTGTGTCTGTCCATGATCGCATTGCTTGCGGAGCTTGCGGCCAATCGCCTGTACGAAAAGATCCTCCAGGCCCTAAAATGACAATTGCGCTGTTGGACGCGAGCTGTGAGTGCCGGTTCCCGGACGCGGACAGCCAAAGCAGTCTCGAAGCTGCAAAGCGCATACGGAATCGCAGCGCTCTTTGCGCATGCGCCTCTACATTTCCTCCGCGGTAGCTTGGGCGGAATTCTGCAGTAAGTTCTTCCCATTGCCTTATAGAGTTGAAATTTAGAGTCAGTGGAGACGTGGGACTTGTACAGACATTCACACTATGATAGCGCTCTAGAGGATCGTAAGAGAAGAAAATATAAAGCGCCGTAACCCGTCGTTATAAAGTGGCATGTGCTTGAAAGTTGAAATCAAAACTTAACTATTACTTTTTATTTCGAAGCGACCATACAGTAGAAAACCAAATGCCACAGCTGTCGGAAATTTCTGATTCGGGATAGTTCTTTGGGGATGATTGGACAATAGAAGTGTAGCAGTGGTCTCTTCACAAGCCAGTACTTAATGTAGTCCGTATTAAGGTAGCAGGTCACTGTGATGTTATCAACTGTAATGTCTCGACAGAATGGGTTTCCCTGCAGTACATAGCGTTCAAGGTTTATGAAAATGAACTTGATTTTGGTTGAGCATTTCTAACTGGTCATCTCCAAAATGAAAAACAAAAAGCAGTACGAAATTTAAGATCCTTCTGTTCCTGAAATTTTTCCGGTTACTAGAAGCCTGATATCTCGATAAGGAGCAGCTCGCGTCAACGATAGCAAAGTGACAGTATGTTTTCGCTTTCAATATTTGCCCAACGCTAGACACTGCGTGCGCTATTGCAGCCTAGGAGCCGATTATAATGATGTGACAGCCACTGATAAAAGCTCAGTCTCATTACTAATAAAGCTTGAGAGGCCGGTGAATTTTATACTAGCTGAGTGTTTCATCAATCTTATATTTATTTTCTCTGCTATGCTTTCAAGAGCAATGCAATTCGACCGGGCGACTTTTTTTAACCGTTTAATCGCTAGAATGGCCCTGCCAGCTGAAGCGTAGACAGTGTTTGTCTATACTTCGAGATACTCTCCGTTTGCTTCAGGATATTTTTGTTTGCTTGAATGAAATGTGGCTCTTTTTGCGCAGAGCTCCCTTACAGCGAGGCGTAATAAAACGACGACATTTATGATCGCGTCGTCGGTGCCAAAACTCATATTGGGTGCGTTCACCCTAGCGCTTGTTTCGTTGCAGATTATAATGCTAGGTATGTGGGTACGTATTTTGGAGCGCGATAATAAAAAAAAGATCGAATGTTTAGGAGTTTCTCGGCTACTGTTCATTTTACTGCATCTTTGAGAACAATATAAATACGATGACGATTTTGCTCGAGAGAGAGAAAGTGTGATCAAGTTATAAATACAGATAAAGAATACTCTTTGGGGACCATAACACTGCTGTTGCAATGCGCGCACCCTTACTGTCAGCCGACCTCTGGCAGAGAAATATATCTCCCCACTCAATTCACTTTTTTTTTTCTCGTTCCGTTAGGTCACTGACTATTCCTCGTTCACACATGCGCTGAGCTCAACAACCAGTGGAACATGAATATCGCCCTCCTACAATGTCACCCTCATACAAATGGATGAGGGTAATCGCCCTCATACAAAGATAAATGGGGAAATTAGAATCAATATCTTTTGTTGCTACTTTTGAAAGTATTGAACACGTTGTGGAGGCGCCAGTCCTAATGTGCTTTTTAGTGCGAACCCCTGCACGCTTGTGAAATCCATTCTTCATTAAGAAATACAGGTGCGCTTCTGGGTTTACGTTCCCAGGGGGATTCATCGTTTAATTTGCTAGTGCCAGTTCAGTATGCGTAATCCTAACAAAAGGTTCATCGGTAGTACTAGGTTGCTCAAGCAGCCGACCTGCAGTAAAAATTTGCATTTTTTTTTTCAACTTTTAGCTCGAATCGTAAATCAGAATCATGTAGAACAACAGTAGATTTTCAGTATGCAAATTATGGATGAAGACGCGCATCCTTGAAACCAGTTATGGCCTGGGGGTAAAAAAAGGTAACTAGCAGGTTTATCCCGAAATTAAGCCGATTAACTTTCTATTGGCATTGATAAGCATTTCCTGTTAAGTTGCTAAATGTGTTATACTTTCATGATGTTTCCTTGTCAAGCGAATGAATAAGCAATGAGAAGACATCCTGGCAAAGACGTTCGCACACCACTCTTAGCTGTGCTATGTGTATTCGTTTATTAAAAAGTCCCATACATTTAATCAAGGCCTATTAGTTTAATTAATATATTACTGAACCACACAGCCACTCGAAAAAAGGCTTAAATGCGGCACGGTTGTGGGGTGGGGTGCATTAAAAACGTATTGATTCATAAAAAGATTGAAACGAACATAACAAAGCAGCCCATTCAACATTTTCCTGCGTCAGAACATTCATTGCATAACTGCTGCCTAGTACAATAGTTGCTTCATTTCATATTATGTCGATGGAAAGTATTATTGCGTGGCTGGAAAAGTAATTGCAATTGTTCTGCGTTCAGACGATTTTGAAAATGGATGGTATGGTAAGACATGTGGGATTTAACATCCAAAAGCTACAGACCGGTTATGAGAGGTTGCATAATGAAGAGCCCTGAATTCTTTTCAAGAGCCTTGCGTTCTTTAAGATGCACTGAGATCGCATTCACAAGCACAAAGGTAATCACGTTCACTAGGCGCTGCATTCTAAGTTCGCTGTAAGTAATTCAATTGTGCTCCAACATATCCGACTACTGTTTTGGATTTGAGGATGACGAAGAGACTGAGGCGTGCAGCTGTACTGCAGAACCTGCCATTGATTCGGAGGCAACAACAACACATGCTAGGCGTGTTCTGTTTGCGCTTGCCGGTAACAGAGACTAACGTGAATGCATTCCTTGTTACGCTACCTTTATATAGCAGAAAGAAGGCAGAAAGAAGGGATTGTTGACAACACAAAACAAAATAAACATCGACTGAATAAGAGCCTCAACTCGCCTGCCAACGTTCCCGCTAGAAAACTTGTCTTCGTCTGGACGAAGGCTCTCTCCATCGGCGAACTCTGCATGGCGGACTTTCTCCATCGATTCTTGTGAATTTTGATTTGTAGTGTCTACCTTTATATGTTCAGTTAGCGGGTATTTGTTAAGCAATTTGATATGACGTTCTTTTACATTCTATGGTGCTGTTTGCTTCAAGATGTAGAGAGGCTTTAATTCCAGCAGAAAATTACGTTATCCTCACTGTCATAAAAATATCTTAAGGCCGCGCCGCATTTACTGCCCTAAAATAGGGCGTTCTTCAGCAGATTGATTCAGAGTAGCTCAGGAAGAAGAGTAGCACTAAGGCAGGACGGGGACACAAGAAGAACACTATGGCATCTTTCCACTGGTCTTTCTCAATCGTATTCATGTGCTCTTTGTTCTTGACTTCGATTGGAGCTCAGCCAGTGCGACAGAAAACTTTCTGTAGCAAATAAAATAAACTAATTCAGAACAGTAAGAAAGAATTAACCGTTGCAAATAGTTGGAAACGCTAAGCACAGTCAAGCAAACAAAACTGACGAGAATGAACAAAAGACTTGACAGAAGATAACTAACTTTGATGAAAGAACAAATATAAAACGATTGCTACCATGTGCAGCGATAGAAAGCAATTACAAGAAGAAAAGTTCTAATATGCGTGCAAGGATAGCGTGGGCTGGAGAAGTATTTAATTACAGCAGAATTTTCACTGGAGATCAATGGCCAATAAGCTAATTAAGAAGCTCACTCTCCTGACAACAGGATTAGAAAGACTCCCTCGCTTATTAGACGCCATACGAGGTTCATGGACAGAGTTGACGTCCAAAAAACAAGTTCTGCAATGAGTGTTATGAGAACTCGCCTCGAACTCTTTCTGAAACTTCGTGAGGCCCAGCTTATAAACAGCTCGCAATTTTCTCATTAGACTTAATTATCAGAGCCCTCGGAGCGGTGAAATATAGCACTCTCTTTCTTTCTTGCATTTTCTCGGAATATGAAGCCTGTAGCTACACCGTTTAGAAATCGGGATGTCAAGCTTGAATGCCGCCTTTAACGTTCACCTCTGTTCGGTGACCTCGGCTGAAGCTCGGCCTTAGAGTTCGAAGAGTATTAACGAGGGATTAAATGCAACCAGCACACCAGCTACTAAGAAACAGTGAAGAAATATAGCTCTTCAGAAGGTCATTGCGCCAAAATTTCATGCCGGTACGGTATGTGACGATCAGAGTGTTCACTAAGAAATTAGTAGTCGTTTCATTACTACGTGGTTAAAACGCCATGCTGGATAACTCTGTGCAACGAACACGCCAAGCGTACACTCTTTCACGGGCGCAAAAGGGCCATACAGCGTTTATAAAGGTTATAAGGGTTATCGGCTTCATTGCCTTCTAGAGAACGTAGGAAAATAGTCGTAATGACTACTATGCGAACACAGTAGTTGAGAAAAACTTGAAAACCACATAGTTTTATACCTACTATCGTCTTTCTTAATTAAAGAAAAGTTAAACTAATTCATTTCCAATTATTGCACGTGAAAGCGGAATGTGTTTTATTGGCATGAAGGAAAATTAAAAGTCGTGCGCAAAATATTTTACTTGTTAGAATTTTTTTTTTGCCAGACTATGATTTGGCAAAACCCATGTCATGTCACCCAGCATTACCCATGTCCCAAATCACAATCACACCGGCAGGAATAGCAACCTTAATCAGTTCTCTCAAAACTTCATCATCGGCTGGCTGTGACAATATAAACAGCAAACTCCTGAAAAATACTAGTTCAGTCTCAAGCTTAATCCTGCATCTAATTTTTACCCAATCATTGGAATCCGGCGAAGTCCCCGACGACTGGAAGATAGCTGAAATCATTCCGATATTCAAGAAAGGTGACCGCACAAATCCGTCCAACTATCGCCCCATTTCGTTGACCAGCATTCCTTCAAAATTACTCGAACATGTTATATCGTCTAACTTAATGAGCCATCTAGACTCAATTAACTTCTTTTATCCCCACCAACACGGTTTTCGAAAACACTATTCCTGTGAAACCCAATTGGCCGAATTCACTCATGACATCCTACACTTTATGGACAATAACCTTCAAATAGACGCCGTTTTTTTAGATTTTTCGAAAGCATTCGACCGTGTTCCTCACTCGCACCTGCTCGCAAAACTCTCGTCCCTAGGCATTCCTGGTAACCTAATAACCTGGATTGATCATTTCTTAAATGGGCGCATGCAATTCACTTCATGCAATGGTTACCGCTCACCCCTTACCGATGTATCATCATCAGGTGTCCCCCAGGGCGCTGGATTATCACCACTGCTATTCCTCATTTACATCAACGATCTTTCAGTAAACACAAACGCCAAATTAAGACTGTTCGCGGACAACTGCGTAATTTACAGCCCCATTCGTGATCCCACCGATAGTCACCTACTACAAAAAGATATTGACATAATAGCCACATGGTGCGACCGATGGCTCATGCCTTTAAACCTAGATAAATGCCAACTGTTGTCATTCTCTCGCAAAGGCGCAGTTATTCATCATTCATACCATATTAACTCAGTCCGGATAGCCTCAACAACGTCATATAAGTAACCTCAAGTCAGCATCTCCCGAAGTAAAAAAACTTGCTTACCTAACATTTGTTCGTCCCAAACTTGAATTTGCATCATCCATCTGGCATCCCTCTCAAGCGTACCTTAGCACCGAACTTGAGGTCATCCAAAACCGCGCGACCCGTTTTATCACCTCTGAATACTCAAAAGAAAGTAGCATCACTGCACTCAAACATTCTATCTCCCTCCCCACACTTGAATCACGCCGCATCATCTCACGCCTTTGCCTACTACACAGCTTTTTCTACCATCCGATATCAAAACATCCCCTGCTGAAACCACCGATCTGAACTTCAAGTCGCCTCAGCCACAGCCACCCCATAGCCAGCATCAAGAGTCGTACTTTAGCAATGAGCAGTTCCTTTTTTCCTGACGCAATAAACCATTGGAATGCCCTGCCCAACGACATAGTATCATGCAACGATCGCAAATCATTTCGCGCGAAACTCACCAGTCATTTTCAGAACACGTGAACCATTTGTTGGCCTTTACTTTTTTTCTGTATTTTCCCTGAGTTTTTCTTGTATTTTTCTGTGCTTTCTTGGCTTCTCTTGTTTTTTTTTATATAACCACTTGATACTCTTTATCTTTATTTTTAGTGTTTGCAGTTGCAGTGTTTCTTTTATTGTCTATGTTTTCATCATGAGTGCGTTCACACAAAGCAATTTGTAACCCCCTCCTTATGTAATGCCCTCGGGCCTTTAAGGACGAAATAAATGAAATTTGTTTCCGTAATCGAAACAAAGTGGCAACCACGGCACGAAGAAAAATTGTTTGATCGGAAACAAGCGGGAATAATAGTTAGCATAGTAACGGAATAAACTTTGTTTGTTTTTTTAAGCAAATTGAAGGTGGTCGAGTGCAAAATCTGGATTACATGGCGTGGAATCACCCCACTATATACATATTTGCCATGCTGAGGCGCAATGCTGATATGTTGAACATCATTTAAAATAAGTGTTCAACGCTTATTTTTCACCGCTTGCTTTGCTTTTGCTTTTTTCTGCATGTCCTGAAATACTGCTGTTTGCAGCCTATGAGATCTACAGCTCGTGCTCACCCCCACAGAGCATTCTTTGAGGTGCACATAGGAGACGCACCAATTTAATACACCTACGCATACACAAACTACATATTGAAGAGAATGGTGACGTTCCTCCGTACTCACATACCCTACTCTCCGCTATCCCAGTTTAGTGTATTACTCGCAGCTAAAGCCGCCTATTCTGCGAGCTCGCTTTCCCGCGAGGAGAGAGGCTGGACGCAATGACCTTCGGTCACTGCGCAAAATTATCTAAAAAAATATAAAAAGTTATTTATGCATTATTGACATAAAGCCGCTTACGTAACATTCTAGAGTGCTTTATTTCGAGCTAAAATACTGAGCTGCAGAACGAAATTAGGACCTCTGCTGCCCTCTCAGCGGTTCCAAACGCATGCGAACCCGCAACGGCCTTATCCCTATTTTTCTCTCTTGAGAGAGAGAAAAAAAAAGAGGAATGATTGGGTGCTTGGAGACTAAGTAGACAAGTCGAACATAGCCTGAAGGAATTTTTGTGGCACCTCTTTGACATCAGTTTATTAACATCAGTTTATTTATACCAAACCTCGGTAAGCAAAACGATTTATAACAAAATATTTTGCATGGCGAATGAATGGCTATTTTCTTTACCGGCGCCCATAGAAAAGCAAATATTTGACATCTCATTTTTACGAAGTTAAATTTTCTTGCGAACGGATATCATGAATACGAAGGAAACCATATTGGCGATTTCCAACTGAGTATATTTATTTTTAACGGCAGCTCATCACTTCTGTACCCTTCATACACGGCAAACTGTAATTACCGCGCATAACCCGCTTTGCGGAGCAAAACGGGGCATAGCTATTCTTGCCTCTATCGAAGCCCGCATGGTACGTCTCACCGGGTGATTCGTCGCCATTTGTTTCGCAAAATTTTGACCTCCGGCGCGCTCCTATTCCGCGAAATTCGCATAAGTGGTCCGTTAAACTATTTCGCGGAGAGCTGTACACGCTGCGCTATGCTGCGCCTCGGGAATTTCCGCCGTCATTGGCGTTCCCCTGCTCTCCAGTCACCTCGCTACTCACTGCAGGCTGCGAGGGTTGTGCGCTTCTCATCTGCCGTGTGCAGCATAACTTCCGTCTTAGCGGTCTGGTCGCCATGGAAAAAGTCAAGGGGGTAGTGGCTTGGCTTGGCAGTTTGCATCCCAGTCATCAAAAAATAAAAGGGAAGAAGTCGGATCGAACAGGAGAGAGTTTGGCCCGTTTTATTGGCCAAGGCCGGGTCGTCTCAGTCCTTAGGTGAAGACGAGTTTCGCGTGACTAGGAGAGAGATAAAGGAAAAAGAACGGCTTCAAGATAGCCAGACTTTTGAAGGTGGGCTCTGTTATGCAACGCCTCCACTCGAAATTTTTTGACCTCCATACTGGTGGCTTGATATGTCCGTTTGGCGGTGCGTTCGGCGTGCAGTATCGACGTACCGCTGGCTTCACAAGGCACGTATCGATGATAGCGGCAGAAAACAAAAACAGTTGCAAACAAAAACAGTTGCTTTATGGCCGTTCATAGCGGCCATAAAGCATTTGCATCGGGTGCGAAGACATGTGAAATAGCAGAAGACTTTATTGTAGCTTTGAGCTCCCTGTCTGTATCCCTAGGCAACACAGAAACAATTACTCCCACTGTTGCTCAAAGTGAAAACTAAATAAAGAAAACCTAAAAAGAGGCTGCGAAGCATTTGAGAGCCTTATTCAACTAATCTTTGTTAACCTTCGTTCTAGCGCACTTCTTCTTCAAAGCAAATTTCTCTCATGCATTGAAGCATTGGAGCCCGCATGCTATTGGTAATGCGGGGCAGCCAACCAATACAGGTACTCGCGCCGGTTCCACCGGCGCATTCTATTTTCACTGTAGTCTGTCTCTGCTTTAACGACTAAAAATATGATTCTCCTCATTCTGTGAGACATTCCTCCGAGCCCTGTTATCTGGATGCTGAAGTGAACACGGGCCTTGGAAAAAAAAGCCGCGCAGGGGGCTCTTGGTGCGCGTGTTGAAGGGCTACTATGATTTTCCACGGTCCACTGAGTGGTCGGTAAGCCTGTTCAGGAGCGACAGGTAATATCAAGGTCAGCTGTATGTGTAACGAATCAACGGCTATAACAAAAAGATTGTCAGGCCCCTCTACTGCTTTATAATGAGGTCCAACTTAGGAGGGTAGTATGGCTTATACCCAGTCTTCCTTGCTAGTCAATGCGTTCATGAAGGAGTCCATACAACTGATTTTTGAGCTACCGCCTTGACTTCATATTTTTGCATTTGACATCCTTTATGACAGCGGCGCTTTGTGGAGCTAATGAAAGGTTCCGTTTACGTTCCAGTGAACATTGCTTATCATTGCCTTTAAGCCCACTGCAAAAAGAATTATGATTTGGTTTTGTTTTTATGGTGGTCAACGTCCCAAAGGGACTCCGTCTATTAGGGACGCCGCAGTGGAGGGCTGCAGATGATTTCTCCCACCTGGGGCTCTTTAACGCGTAGTGACATGGCACATTACACGGACATCTATCATTTCGCTTCCATCGGAATGCGATTGCTGCGGCCGGTATCGAACACGCTTATTTAAGGACAACAGCCGAGCGCCATCCCCGCAGAGCCACTGCGGCAGGAATAATCATACAGTTTACTGCCAGACCTGTCCAGAGTACTGATTGGCTTTGATGTGTCGCAGCGTGCTCAGAAAGACACTGCACGCTGCTATGCGTGCGGTGTATGTTATGCTCAGGCTGTTATGTGCAATCTGCTATGATCTTATAGGAGACCTACAGTGAAGTTTTCGCTATTTCTCTGCAAAGGCTGGAACAAGTATAGGCACAATTCTGTTTTTTTGCTTGAATACAAAAATTAACACGTATTTACATGCATAGAGGCGTTGCACAAATATATTAAGAGCGTGGATCTTGCATATCACGCTGGACTACTGCATGAGCACTTTGAAATTTGTCTCCCATGACAAGGTTAAATATGTTGCGGATTTTACCTGGATAGCCTGTCAAAAAACGCTGCCATATTTCAGCACTTTTTCTCTATATTTTGTTAATTATACCGGGAATGTAGGCGCACCTTCCCTTAACGAAATGCAAATCGAAGTATGTGGCGGTGGGTAATGAAGAATAATGCGCAATTCTCTGCCACTGGTCCTCTCATTTTACGAGGCTTACGTTCAGCCTTCGGGCCATTAATTTTCATTCCGCATGAATATGGCCGGATAAAGGAGGAAATGTGACCGAACATCGTGGTTAATCTATCGCTCTCGTCGGTAATTATTTTTGGTTTCTTCCTTCATCATAGGACCTTTTTTTTTCTTCCGCAAAATTATCGGTCACAGGGCTATTGAGCACGGAGTATAACGACAAAATAACCGCAGAAAAGGGCGATCTCTATAGTTTGTCTGTCTGTGCATGCGTGTTTGTGCGCGCGCATACGTGCGTGCGTGTGAGTATCATGCGATTGTACAATAAGGCAGCGCTACAATACATTTAAACCTAAGCTCACGCTTATCATAACCTTCTGCTTCCGTCTGTACTTTGGTCCGCATTCAAATAGTACAAAAATATGGAAACCTTCATCCCATTGCAATCTAAGAATTTGTAACACTGATGTTTGGTGCAGTTACAGGAGAAAATACAAAAAAAAAATAATTATTGTACTTAAGAGTCACAAAAAGAGTTATTCGAAATTATTAATTATTTCAGGCGGCCTAACGCGTGGCCTGACAAACGTGTCCGATGTATGCAGAAGTGCTCAGTCATCGTTATCAGGAGCAGCCTAACTACGTGCACAGTAAGACAGATACCTCCCCCACTGAGTTCGTATTAACCCTGCAATGCGCTAGCTGCAGTCAAACTATTACCAAAATTTCATAATGTCGAGTGCTCAAGGCCATAAAAAATGCACGTACATTGGTACAATAGCCTCCAGCACAAACGTGCTCATGGAGAGCAGCATAATTGGGATAAATGTCAAGATTAGCCTCGCTGCCGAAATGGGGAAACAAGGGGAGGCTCCTACTTCAAGGGCTGCGCATTTCGGCTTCGAACCACAAGCTATAGACGAACTTCAAGTCCCAGTCTACCGCACATCGTAGAGAGAGAGTGGGGGAGGGGAAGAAAATTCCGGGTCGTTTTTCGCATTCGGTGGACTGAGGCTGCAGTTTGAGCGTGTGTGACGTGGGCCGCCAGCAGCGGCCACATTGCTGTAGATAGTGCTGCAGGAGCAGTGGCCCTGCTCTCCCAGGAACATAGTATATGAGGATGGGGTGGGGGCTATGAAATTTGCGTTGGACGTAGCGCCGGGACTTAGTGACGCGTGGCCAGTCCCACTATGTATGCGCGTATCGTCAGGGTAGGCGCCGAATATCTGGCAGTGCGGTCAGTCGGAGCGGTTGAGTATGTGATAATTGTGTCGGTCAGAATCTAAAGAATTTGGTCGCTCATGTCTAATATAAATAGATCTGAGGCGAGTGAGCAACGGAGCAACGGGAGTGAGCAATCGCACACCTAACTCAAACTGGAATTTGTACAAAGACACCCTACTACATTTGGAAAGTAAGCACGTTCCAACACTACTTATTAAATCAGATACCAAGAATCCATGGTTTAACAAACGCCTGAAGTCTCTCCTTGGCAAAAAGAAGCGCCTGTATCGAACAGCAGAACTTCAAAATAGTCACTTAGCATGGGAAAAATATCGCTTGTGCGCCCAACAGTATACCACAGAACTGACAAGTGCTAAAGATAAATTTTACTCTCAAGATTTACTATCAATCCTTCACTCTAACCCCAACAAATTCTGGCACATGCTATCTAATAAACCACAAGATCGCCATGTACAACTCCTAGATGCTGATGGAGAACCAATCAAAAGCGATGACTGTGCGACCGCGCTCAACAATTACTTTACGTCAGTTTTTTCCGCTGCTAACATTACTGCTAATGAGCACATTCCAGAAATCTCACTCTCAGAAATGCCTAAAATCGAAATTAACCCTGATGGTGTATCAAAGCTTATTGCCTCAATGAAAATATCTACATCTGCCGGCTGCGATCAAATTAACAGTAAGCTACTAAAAAATACCATTTCATTGTCTAGCCAGGTGCTGCATCTAATTTTTGCGCAATCCTTAGATACCGAGGTTGTCCCCGACGATTGGAAAAAAGCTCAAATTACACCCATATTTAAAGCGGATGACCGCACGTGCCCTAACAACTATCGTCCCATTTCCCTCACTAGTATACCGTCTAAACTACTTGAGCACATTATTTTTTCCAATCTTATGACCCACCTAGAATCAATGAACTTTTTCTATCCGAATCAACACGGCTTCCGCAAGCAGCTGTCATGTGAGACCCAGCTCGCCGAATTCACCCACGACATTCTACAATACTTAGATAACCTTGTCCAGATCGACGCTATCTTTCTCGACTTTTCAAAAGCATTTGATCGTGTTTCCCATAATCTTCTTCTTTTTAAGTTGTCATCGCTCGGCATTCCACAAACTTTGATCTCCTGGCTAGAGCACTTCCTTAAAGGACGTAAGCAGTTCACCTGTGTTAATAACTGTCGTTCAGCTTTTACCGACGTAACATCCGGCGTACCTCAAGGTGCAGGCTTATCACCTCTTTTATTCCTCATCTACATCAATGACCTACCGATCAACATAAAATCCACGCTACGTTTATTCGCAGATGACTGCGTAATTTACAGCCCCATCCACGGCGCTAGCGCCATTGCCGCTCTTGAACAGGATCTAACCACTATCTCAGCGTGGTGTGACAAATGGCACATGCCTCTTAATCTAAATAAATGCCAATCCATATCATTCTCCCGCAAAAACACACTTATTGATAGCACTTACAACATAAAATCGGTCGCCGTCACCAGAACATCATCTTATAAATACCTAGGAGTACACATCACATCATCGCTGTCATGGACAACACACATCCAGACCATCTGTTCCAAAGCATCACGCACACTTGGTTTTCTCCGGCGCAATCTAAAATCTACATCACCTGAAGTAAAAAAGTTGGCATATATAACATTCGTACGTCCTAAATTGGAGTACGCGTCATCTGTCTGGCATCCATCACAATCGTATCTCATCTCAGACCTTGAAGCCATTCAAAATCGCGCCGCCCGTTTCATTACATCGCAGTACTCAAGAAATACCAGCGTAACATTACTAAAACGATCCCTCGGCCTTCAAACACTAGCAACTCGCCGTGTTATTTCCCGTCTATGCCTCTTTCACTCTTTCTTTTATCGCTCACCAAGACATTTGTTGCTGCAGCCACCCCCCCCCGTACGTCATCCCGCCTAAACCACAGTAACCCAATCGCACGCATTAAAACCCGCACCTCCGCAATGAGCAGTTCATTTTTTTCCCGACTCCATAGTGCTCTGGAATGGCCTTCCCGACAACATAATAACATGCTCCGATCGCCGCCTTTTCCGCGAGAAACTGGCTAATTACTTCTCATAAACATATTCGTACTGCGACACCGAAGTGCCAACTGTTCCTTGTTTTCTTTTTGTATGTTTATTTCTTGCTTTTAGTTTGTATATTATTGCACTCTTTTTGTACGCCGTGTATTTTTCCCCCTTTATTTTTTTTGTGTGTTCTCTGCCACTACCCTCCAACCTGTATGTACGCCCCCCCTTATGTAATGCCTTCGGGCCTTTAAGGGACAAATAAATGAAATGAAATGAAAAAAGGGAAAGCAGGAGTGTTTGAGTAGGTGGATGTGGTGAAGGATGGCACGCACATCAGTCAGCATGTTCATCATCATCGCCATCGCGGGTCCTCTTCCTCGCTAAGGGCTCGCCTGAACGAAATGCTCTGTTCAGCTGACAGATCTACTGGGAGTGATTTAGAGCGTAAGCTTCAACACGATAGCGGTAAGACCGCGTGTCACAGAAAAGCCACCTTAGTCGTCGGTGCCGTTGGCCGTGAACGAAAAATCCACAAAAAACCATCAGAGCAGCAATCTATAGGGCAGATGGGCCACCTAGCTGGCATGACCTTGTGAACTGATCACAACTTGCGCACCGGATTTTGAGGAAACTAGCCACTGTCGCAGGTGGAAGTAAAACGAATGGTTGGTAGCGAGACGCTGCTCGGTAGCAACCTGGTGTCACAAGCCCGACCGGTGGCAGCACCTGTCATCGCATGGCAGTGGCGCATGGTTGAACCACTGCACCACTGCCCTAGGATTCGTATGAGGGCTCCCAGGGATCTTTGAGTGTACAGTAGAGGATGACCATTCCCGCACATACAGGCATTAACCCAATAACCCTATCGCGTCGTACCATTAAGGCGGAACTCTAGTGCTGCCTGGTGTTTTATTTTTCTGTTTTCGTTTCTCTCGCAGTAATGGCTAGAAGAAGAGAGATCGGTGAAATTATTATTATTAGTACATTAATGAAAAACAAAACCCGGAGGTGATCCTCGGTGGATCGCTTGAATGCGTTTTCAGGTAAGCGTGTTATATCCGCGGTGGCATACCAAGGTCCATTATATACGAGGTAATATATTGAGTTTGTAAATGTATACTAAGTTCATTCGTAGCCATGTAAGTAGGTTGTCACCTACCACTGTCTACACACGGACGGCAGTCGCCATTTCCGCTTGTACAGACCCATCGAGTGTCACAAAAATTAATAATTTATTCATTTTATATGGTATCTTGTATGCAGACTAATCTATTAGTAGTGGATTGCGTAAATGCTTGGTCCCGGGCAAACAAAAAAAAAAATCAAGCAAGTACCCGCCGCTGTGGCTCCGTGGTTATGGCGCTCGGGTGCTGACCCGGAATACGCGGGTTTAATTCCGGCCCTGGCGGTCGAATTTCGATGGCGGCGAAGTTCTAGAGGCTCGTGTACTGTGCGACATCCGTGCACGTTAAAAAACCCCAGGTGGTCGAAATTTCTGCAGCCCTTCACTACGGCGTCCTTCATAGCCTGAGTCGCTTTGGGTCGTTAAACCCCGACAAACCAACAAACAAACTAAAATCAAGCCTATGTCGTCATAGGGAGTAGGTGTAAAATGAAACGCATTGCAGAGAAGTAGTGAGCATATCCGACGTGACAGCCCATAGCACGAGATGCTAGCAGAACACGCAGCGCTTTATATAAACTACCCCAATATAGGCGCCGCCCTATAGTTCCTTCGAGCAGTATGGCTATGTACAGGTCGGGAAGGTGCATACAACACTTTCATAAATCGAGAGCTGCTGACTGTTTGCACGGTTCGCCATTTGTGTGGGTGAGAAGTGGTTACCTCTTCCAGACCATCAGTGCTGTTGGCTTGGTTTAGGCCGGCTTTATGCGCGACCGACTGTTTCGCATTTCATGTTTTTCCGATTCATTACATGCCCAATAGTTCCCGCATTTTTGCGAGTAAATTTAGTTAATGCTTTACCGACCCTCATCGTGTGTGCTAATATTTGTGAATGTGTCGATGGTGCTCCATGCATAAGGTGTGCTTATCTGTTCGTATTTACTGGTCCTTTCTTCTGCAAACTTTTTTGTTTGAGTATCGAGGAAACAGTTGTAAAACGAGTTGATTTTGTACGCTGTTGTTACTGAGTATGTTCCTGTGTGTATATTTTGGCCTCACAGGCCATTACATACCTTCAAGGGTGCGTAAAATACCTCCCTCACATTGCATAAAGTTTTTGTTGTGTGATGTGCGTAGTGAACAGCTGCCCGCTATGGCGAGGCTAAGGAAAAAGGACATTTTTGCGTGCTGTGTTCATTGTCCTCTTGTGATGTTTCTGTTGCAATTGAACACTGCTTTATTTATTTTAATGCCGATGTGTTCTTTTTGTATATACTGAAGTGGACATTTAGGAAAAGCGCTTTCCGGATTGCCATATGCCGCATTGCCTTACTGCACTGCACTCTGCTGATGCACTGCTAGATATGTTATTTCTCCTCGGACTGCATAGCCTTCAGGAAAACCCGCATGATGAACCGAAATTAGTCTACTCAGCCTAGCACCCTTTTAGTATCTTGCGGTACAGTGCTTCGTGTTAGGCTGATTTGGTGTAGCTTCATGTTTTTTACCCAAACTGTTCTTGTATGTGGAACATGCTTTTTTTTGTTATCAGTAGCATTTGTTAAAAAAAGATTCGACAATGACTCAGTACGGACGAAGCCACTGGTAAACGCAAATTCTCTGTTTGTGTCGACACCTGTTTTAAACTCTCTTGGGGCTATATTTGACTAACTTTTTTCTGCCGGCTGCCATTACGACGGAAATGATCACGAAGATTTTTCAGCTTAGTTTAGTTTTGGTGCTCAGCTTTATGTTCAGACCAGTTTTTTTCCTTCGATTAAGAATTGCCGCACAGCACACACACACACACACACACACACACAAACACACACACACACACACACACACACACTCAAAAATGGTGCAAGAGAAGTCGACAAACGAGCACAGAGCTCGTATGTCAACTTTTCTGTATATCGTGTTTACTTTGTGTGTGCTCCGCTGCCATTTTTCTCCATGAATGACCAACAAGCCCAGGCCTTTACCTTAATACTATCTTTTACGCTGTTTCTGGATGATATCTTCCGCAGTGGGTTAATAGAGACCAAAAGCATATTATGATTAACAAGCTAAAACGCACGCTACTTCTTGCACACTACTCTCTACATCCATCTACTTCGTTGCTAAGGGCTTCTCAGAAATTGAAGGGCCATTTTTTTTTTAAAAAGGGCGGGAGGGAGGAATCCCTGCGATTTACATATGCGGGTGAAGTATTGCGGAGACTTCCGGGAAATCTGCTAGATGGAGACCCAGACTCGGCGGGGAATAAATGACAGAGTTGGAATGAAATATATCGCAATATATTGGCGGGAGCTGCCGATCAATATTTAGGTATCCCGACAAGCTGTCAACTTCAGGGAGAAGCGGGTCTTGTAAACTGAAAACAAGATGCAAAGAAGCATCAGTGCACCACTAAGTAGAACGAGGCATCTGGCCTGGCACGTGTTTTTGTGACAGTCGACATTTCAAATATCTGAAATGTTGGAAAAAGTGTCAACGCCTTTCACCTCTGCTTGAGAAATAGCTAAGCACACGGTAAAGTTTATTACAAGTTTTACGATCCGTGCCGAACTTTTTGCAAGTTAATAAAGAGCCTGAAAGTAGATTCGAATTGCGACATCTGGAAAATGGCAAGGGAGTTCGGAATTTCGGCACGTCTCCAAAAACGTCGTTTACAATCTTTCAAAGGGACCGGATGTGACCAGAGAAGTACATTACTACCTTAAATTAATATCAGATCATGTCGCGCAGAGAATCCGTTATAGAAGGCAACAAAACAGAAACAAATGACTTGCCGAAAGCAAAACAGAAATATAATTTTCTACTGGAACGTCTCCACCTATATTGTCCCAGCGACGTACGACCAAATATTCGCATACGGCGTTAAAGTTGTTCGGCATCATGAAAGCATCTTAGTATACTTAAGACAATGTTGCTCTGTCTAGGCTGCGTTATGTGGAGCGGGGAGTCCTCCCTAAAGGACTCATCTACCATCTGTCTAGGCTGCGTAAGATTTTCGTTCGGCAAGAAACTCGTGTTCTTGCCTTAACAAATATTTCTTTACATCTGCCGCATTAGAGAACAATATTTTCGGCAAACTAAATTTTTCCTGGAAAAAATTAAGAATCTGTAATGGTGCTCTGAAAGAAGGGCTAGCCTTGCCTGATCCATGAAGACCGCTAAAGTCTACAGTTTTGCTGCAGAATATAGCGTTTTCCGCCACTTAATTGACGAAAGAACGATATGGAAGCCCGTTTCTTACACATAGCGCGCGCTTTCTTGCCTCTCCGAACCAAAAAAAAAAAATTACGGCTTCAGCACCCATTGTATCGATTGAAATAAAATTACCTGATACTTATGACATTTTAAGCGGCTGGAAACGCGCTGCTCAGTAGCTGACCTTCAGTTAGCAAACCAGTATTCCACGTTAATGACGGAGATTATTGACCCTTCAATGAGTGCTAGAAAGATTCTGTCTTTTTGCCCATCCCTCAAGAGCCTGGCGGGTGATTCAATTATTCTTGGGTCATGCCACCTTCAACGATTCGTGTGAGATGAAAGGACACCTGAACCAACGTGCGCCTTGTTTTGTCAGGTTCATTGTCAGAAATTCACAGAAAGACAGCAGAATGTTGGCAAAGTGATTTTGGACTTGTGTCATAAATGTTTACTCACGTAGCACCATGTAATACTACGGACAAGGATTCACATTTAATGTCCGGTAGCATGATCAATACACAGAGAAGACTCCCCTCCCCCCCCCCCCCCCCCCCTTCAAAACCGTCTATTGTTAAGAATGTTGAAACTTCCTGGAATCCGCTCTGCTATCCTGTTCATTACTAATATCCTCGCTCGAATGAACATTAGCCGGCAAATAGCAATTACATTTCCCTGCTATATTCTGATCTTCTTAAATGAAATATTGAACTTGAGGTTTTATTTTTGTTTTGTCAATTTTGGGTTCATTTAAATGGCCGTATACCCCCTCCCCCACTCCCCGTCCCCTACTATGCCCCTTTGTATTATAGTAAATTTAGGTCACTCGTTTGCGGCTTGTCGCAAAGTTTTCAGGTCTATTGCTATTGAGGACTGGCGCCAATATTCAGGTAGTCTTGCAATAAAATGTGAATAAAATCACATTACCTCAGTGTGCACGTCTCATGTCTGCCAATGTTTTGTGGGTACACTGAAAATTACTTTATCTTCGCTATTTGTTAGCACTATGAACTAGCTAACGATATGGCCGAACAACAACCGCTTCTAGAAGGCGAATTGATGTCGCGCTTTAAGACTGAGCTCCATGTACGCGAAAAGGTAAGCGACGCGACGATGCGGCGCGGCGACGATGGATGGCGTTCGCTTTGTCGCCCACCGGCCAAACTCCATGCGTTGGGACAACGCAAAACAGACGCGAACGCGAAATGGAGACGACAATCAGTGTTGCTGGCATAATACACCGCAAAGCTCTTTGCGCCTATAACACGAGTCACATTATTTACAAGGATTAAAATTTTGGGCAGAAAAATGCGAAATAAAACATGTTTACAGCATCGTCACTGAATACAGACTGTTTAACTGAACGCTTACCTAAACTATTGGTACTTGGTTGTGGAGTTTTGGTTTTGGCGGTTTTGCCCGCGCGCTTTTTTTCCCGCGCATTTCTCCTTCTGAAACGTTGAGCGGCTTATAATTTGTTTGCTGCAGGTCCCAAAGAACCCGCTCGCACTCCGCGGCATCGATGAGCCTCTCATTGGAGCCTTGGGCTTGGGCGTGTGCTATGGTAGTGCAAGTGTAGTACCTACGGGCACTCGAAAAAATTTGCCAACGCAAAATGCGGCACTTTCGAGAAAGCGCGCGAAATTACTGGCAGTGACGTACGTTGCCGGATTAGCTGCTATTTGCTAATCGCGTAAGCAACTTTCGGGCGACGAGCGAAATTTTCTGTGAGTGCAGATCCGAGCGACACGACAAGCGACGCGGGCATTTCGCTTCGCGAGATGGCGTCGCTCGTCACTTGCCGCGTCGCCTTCGCAAAACGTTAGTGCTTCAAGCTCTGTCTCCATTCGCTTCAGGTGGTCGCCGAAGTTTGCCACCTCGATGACTAATCTTCCACTTCAAACCAGTCAGTACAATTTCCATGACACGCAGGAGCGTTGCTGGAGTGCAGCACCTTCCAATATGCATCACCCTGAACACGATACATCTAGTCTACTTCTATCCACCAATGAGCACTGTTGAAATCTGTCGACGTACTAGTCTCTGACTAGCGGCGTGGATTCTTGAAAGAGGGTGGATGTGTTCTAATACGATAGCACTAGAGATCCAGTTTTCGAGAAAAGTCAGCGTCCATCTGTCCGTCTGTCCATCTGCATCATGAGTCTATCCATCTGTTGTGAGCAACCTGCCTACTATAGTAGGTTGCAATGAAACTAATTAAAATAAATTCAATGCAATTTCCATCTACCCCTGTGGCACTGCGCATCAGCTCATTGATCGAGAGATAGGCAGCCTCCCGAACAACTATCTGTGCAAACTTGAGCCTTCCTGGAGCGCGGGAAGTTTAGTCTCGGTCACCAGTAGCTGTGCTTGAAACAGTCACCTGTCTGTGCAATGCCTTCTTTCTTTCTGATAACAACAACTGGGGATGTCGGGGGGCTTTACGCCGGCTGAATGATGTCATCGCGCAGCATACATTCAACTTGCAACCGGAAAGCTTCTTGCTCCGGCTTTGTGACTCGGTACGGGCCTTGGCGAAGCCATGAGTGCTCATAAGCTGCAATTCATTGCTTAGAACTTGTCGTTTCTTAACTTTCTGACGTTGTGGGGAAGCAGTAGTCGTAGTGTAGCAAAGTAGTGTAGTGGT